>NC_045451.1:10460033-10462994 GCF_002776525.5 Piliocolobus tephrosceles
TGTGTGTGTATAACAGATGATAGATATAGATGTGTGTGTATAACAGATGATAGATAGATATAGATGTGTTTCATCTGTTAAAACTTGAGACATGTGTAGGAGTAGAATCACCAGATTATACTTGTTATAATACTAAATTTCACAAGGTAATACCAAAATGTCTCCCAAAATTGTTTACTAATTTAACTCAATAAAATAATTAGAAGAGATCCAGTTTCATCACATTTTCATTAACTCTTGATATGACATTTGAAAACTTTTATCAATCCCTGATCAATAATTATGTATAATACCTCTTTATATTTTTATTAGATTAATATTTTTCTTTTGTATGTTTATTCAGGCCTTTTGCTCATTACTCTATTTTGGCATTTTTCCATTTTTTTTTTCTGTATATATTCATGTTATAATGTTAATACTATTCCTTTGTTGGGCACAAGAGTCCCAGGCATTTCTGGCAGGTTTGTAATTTTTTTTTTCCATTTAAGAGATCTTTGGTTTAATCATAGTTATTTTTATTAAATTATGAAATACATCAATATTTTCTCTTACAGTTGGGACTTCTACTCCAACTATAGAAAAATGTTATTCTGTATTTTCACTATTTTGTTTTCATTTTTTGCACTTGTCATTTATGTTCTTGATCAAGCAGGAGTTAATTTACACATTACGTGAGATAGAAATCCAATTTTATTGTTTTCCTATACAAACACATTTTGAAAGGTACATAAGTGCAAATATTGAATAGATGTCTCTCAATTGATCTGACATATCAAATCTGTCATATGTCAAAATTCTGTGTATTTCATGTATAGTTTCTTTTATAAAGTCTGATAGCAGACCCTCCCTTTTTTGGATAATTTATTTGGTCCTGCACATTGCCTGAATTATTATAGCTTTCATTATAAATTCTGACATACTATAGTAAAAGATCCCTTTTCCCAGTTCTTTTTCCTCAGAAATATCTTGATTATTCTTGATTCCTTATAAATTTCAAAAACAGCATAGCAAATTTCATGAAGAACTATATTTGTATTTAACCTGGAGTTTCATTAACTCTATGGGATAATTTAAGTATATTTGACATTATTTCAGTATTTAATGCTTTTGCCCAAAACACAGTGTATTTTAAATTTTACTTAGGTCATCTTTAAGGCCTCTCAACTAAATATATAATTTTCTCCTTAGAAGCCTTGCAAAGTTTCTTCTTGGGAGGTTTAATTTTATTAAATTTAGTTTTAGGAATTTTATATCTTATGATATTAAAATATTTTAAAGTTATTTTTCCAAAACATAAAATAAAAATGTATTTTATAAGTTTTGTTGTATGTGTATAGTAAGTAAATTGCCTTATTAGGCCAGGAAAAGAGACTCACATCTATAATCTCAGCACTTGGGGAGGCTGAGGCAGAAGGATTACTTGAAGCCACAAGTTCAAGACCTGCCTGGACCAGGTAGTGGGACCCCATTTCTTAAAGAAAAAATAAAAATAGCCAGGCCTGGTAGTACATGCCTGTAGTCTCAGCTACTTGGTAAGCTGAGGCAGGAAGATGGCTTGGGCCCAGGAGTTCAGGATTATGGTGAGCTATGATTGTGCCACTGTACACCAGCCTGAGTGACAGAGCAAGGCCCTGTCTCTAAAATAAACAGTCTTATTAACTGAACATTTGTTTTACTGAAACTTAACGCCTTGGTAAACATTCCTTGGTTTTCTAAAAATTAGTCTTTTTTTTTTTTTCCTGACTGAATAAGCTCCATTGTATTTTGAAATATATCTTTAAGCTTTGAAATCAATTATGGTTCATATTACAGTTTTCCCATGTGTGTCTTAGAACAAGTTTCATATCCACAGAGAGTCTAATACTCTCCATCTTTAAAATGGTTGTGCTTATAGTCATGTTATGAAGATGAAATAAGATAACATTTATAGAATGCATTATGTGGTGCTGGATATAAAGCATTTAGCGTATGTTATCTAACCTAAACTTGTTTTAGTAGAAGGACAATGAAAATTAATGTGAAATGTAATTATGGGTACTGCTATTATAAGTGATTCTTGGCTACACCGTGAAGGTACTATCGTGACTAGGCAAGTTAATGCAGTAAAATGAGCACTTAATATCTAAAGTGCAGCAGTCATCTTAAAGGCAGAATATCCCACAAGGCAAAAATAGAAAGAACAACACTTAATCTAAGGTGATGACTAAAACAAAGCAGAAATGATAGATTCACAAGGTTTTAGAAGTTTTCAACAACGGTGATATGCATGAGCATCGCATCTTATTGAAGTGCTATTGTGAGTTGAATTACAATGAATCTGTCTGTAATTTGCTCCTTCAACTCTTGGCTCATAGACAACATCAGGGTTTTAGAAATGCAGACTTAAGACCGTGCGCGGTGGCTCATGCCTGTAATACCAACACTTTCAGAGGCCGAGGCAGGTGGATCACTCGAGTGAGGAGTTCAAGACCAGCCTAACCAACATAGTGAAACCTCACCTCTACTAAAAATACAAAAATTAGCTGGGCATGGTGGCGGGCGCCTGTAGTCCCAGCTACTCAGGAGGCTGAGGCAGGAAAATTGCTTGAACTCGGGAGGCGGAGCTTGCAGTGAGCTGAGATTGAGCCACCGCACTCCAGCCTGGGCAACAGAGTGAGACTCGGTCTCAAAAAAAAAAAAAAAAGCAATGCAAAATTTAAGCAATGGACCCTGACATACTCTAACTAAGCTGAGAGGTCTTGGCTTTGAACTGCTCTTTTTAGGAAAAAAATCCACAAAAAAAAGTATCTTCCTCGAGTACTACTAATTGTATTTTTCCAGGTCAACCATTAAAATATTTTAAGAAGTGTTTTACTTGCTAAGTGGCCAGGTTGTTTTCTTCTGGGCCTTGCTGGGGCTTCCATGGGGTGGATGTGTGTGGTTCTATACTGGGGCTTCCATGGGGTGGATGTGTGTGGTTCT
>NC_045451.1:10463004-10500653 GCF_002776525.5 Piliocolobus tephrosceles
GTGTGGTTCTATACTGGGGCTTCCATGGGGTGGATGTGTGTGGTTCTATTCTCCTCCCTTCCACACAGTCATTTTTAGCACCTTTATTCTTCCAATTGAATATTTTACAATGTTGGGGAATTTTCCACACATGTTCAGCTTACAGACAAAAATCTTGCTTTTCCCTTGAAGTAGATTGCTGATCCTTGGCACTATAGAATAAACCAGTAATTTCAGTATTTATTAAAATTAAAATAAAATTTATTAAAATTGGTATAAGAAATACCAATCCTCCTCTATACAAAGTCAAACCACTGTTAAAGATAACCAGATCCCAACTGATTGATCTCTATACCAGCGTTATTAAAGTGAAATCAATTTAAATGTTAGAAGGAATTATATAGATTTAAGGGGTGTGGCGGAGGGGAGTTTTTTTTCAGTACCCTGATGGAGAAATGGTATTCTGTAAACTCTTCTCATCAAGTATTTATGCTTACAGAATGAACATTTTGTTTATATCATAATGAACTCCCAAATAATATTTAGTCTTATTTCTGAATTTCAAGCATTTGGACACTTTTCAGTAATACCCACATTTCATTGCTATCTATAATTCCTAATTCACAGAGATGGCACAAGTTTACTTTCTTACCATAGAAGTTTCCCCTTGTATCAAATTCACACATATTTATTGATTTCACTTTTCTTAGTTTCCATTTTCTATGGAGAAACCGGAATGTTTAACATTCATGCCTCATTAAAAATTTATTTTCAGAAAGATTTGCATTCTGTTATATAGGTTCAAGATTAAAAATACAATAAGGTAATAGGCTAATAATATTCTGGACCCTCAACTTACTTTACATTTTCATCTTCTCACCTATATACCTACTGGAAAAACAAAAAAAACAAAAAACGAAAAACACTTATTTGGCATTACAGTGCCAGTACCTAGGACAGTTCCTAAATAATTTAATAGATGAATGAGAAATGTTCCTTTTAAACTTTTTCTTTGATTCATAAATTTTTAACTTCTGCTCTATTATTTTAGATTTTAGTATTTAAATATCAATGTGGGCTATGACATTTAGGAAGTTAACTTACATGTATTATTAGATATTTAAGAAACATTTTAGTAGTTTGATAGGAATAGCATTTAATCTCTAAGTTGCTTTGGGCAGTATGGCCATTTATGTGATATTGATTCTTCCTATCCATGAACATGAAATTATTTTCCATTTGTTTGTTCATATCTGATTTATTTGAACAGTGTAACTCTCATTGTAGAGATCTTTTACCTCCCTGGTTAGCTGTATTCCTAGGTATTTTATTCTTTTGGGGGCCTATTGTGAACGGCACTACATTCCTTATATGACTCTAGGCTCAGATGTTGGTGTTTAAGAATGCTACTGATTATTGTACATTGATTTTGTATCCTGAAACTTTGCTGAAGTTGTTTGTCAGATCAAGGAGCTTTTGGGAACAGACGATGAGGTTTTTTTAGATATAGAATCATGTCATCTGCAAACAGGGATAGTTTGACATTCTCTCGTCCAATTTGGATGCCTTTTATTTCTCTCTTGCCTGATAGCTCTAGTCAGGACTTCTCATACTATGTTGAATAGGAGTGGTGAGACAAGGCATCTTTGTCTTGTACTGGTTTTCACAGGGAATGCTTCTGGCTTTTGCCCATTCAGTATAATGTTGGTTGTGGGTTTGTCTTAGATGGCTCTAATTATTTTGAAGCATGGTCCTTCAATGCCTAGTTTATTGAGGGTTTTTAACACGAAGAGATATTGGATTTTAGTGAAAGTGTTTTCAGTATCTATTGAGATAATCATGTGGTTTTTGTCCTTAGCTCTCTTCATGTGATGAATCACATTTATTGATTGCCATCCCAGGGATAAAGCCTACTTGATCACGGTGCATTAGCTTTTTGATATGATGGCAGATGCAGTTTGCTAGTATTTTGTTGAGGACTTTTTGCATCTATGTTCATTGAGCATATTGGCCTAAAGTTTTTGTTTGCTGTTGTTGTGTCTTTGCAAAGAGAGGACAAATAGCCAAGGCAATTCTAAGCAAAAAGAACAAAATGGGAGACATCACATTACCCAACTTCAAACTATACCACAAGGCTACAGTAACCAAAACAGCATGGTACTGGTCCAAAAATAGACACACAGACCAATGGAATAGAATAGAGATCCCAGAAATAATGGCACATGCATATAACTATCTGATCTTCAACAAAACTGACAAAAACAAGCAATGGGAAAAGGACTCCCTATTGAATAAATGATGCTGGGAAAACTGGCTAGCCATATGCAGTTTTGAAAGAAAATGGACCCCTTTCTTATACTATATACAAAAATCGACTCAAGATGAATTATAAAGACTTAAATGTAAAACCTGAAACTATAAAAGCCCTGGAATATAACCTAGGAAATACCATTCTGTACATAGGACCCGACAAATGTTTCACTGACAAAGATGCCAAAAGCAATCGCAACAAAAGCAAAAATTGACAAATGGGATCTAATTAAAGACCTTTTGAACAGCAAAATGAAGTATCATAAGAGTAAACAGACAACCTACAGAATGAGAGAAAGTTTTTGCAAACCATTCATCTGACAAAGGTCTAATATCCAGAATGCATAAGGACCTTAAAAAATTTACAAAAGGAAAACAACACTATTAAAAAGTGGGCCGAGGACATAAACAGATAGTTCTCAAAAGAAGACATTCATGCATCCAATAAGCATATTATACAATGCTCAGCCTAATTATTAGAGAAATGCAAATAAAAACTACAATGAGATACCATCTTATACCAGTCACAATGGCTATTATTTACCAGTCAAAACATAATAGATGCTGGCGAGGTTGCAGAGGATAGGGAATGCTTAGACATTTTGGGTGGGAGTGTAAATCAGTTCAGCCACTCTGGGAAAGCAGTGTGGTGATGCCTCCAAATACTTAAAACAGAATTACCGTTTGAGCCAACAATCCCATTGTTGGGTATATACTCAAAGGAGTATAAATCATTCTACCACAAAGACATAAGCATGCATATGTTCATTGCAGCACTATTCAAAATAGCAAAGACAATCAATTTATATGCCCATCAACAGTAGACTAAACAAAATGTGGTACACGTACACCATGGGACACTAGGCAGCTATAAAAAAGAATGAGTTTATGTCCTTTGCAGCAACATAGATTGTGCTAGGGGTCATTATTCTAAGCAAACTAACACAGGAACAGAAAACCAAATACCACATGTTCTCACACATAAGTGGGAGCTAAACAACAAGAGCATATGGACACAAACGGGAACAACAGACACTGGGACCTACTTGAGGGTAGAGGGTGGGAAGAGGGAGAGGATCAGAAAAAATACCTATTGGGTGCTATGCTTATTATCTGGGTGATGAAGTAATCTGTATGCCATGCCCCTGTGACATGCAGTTTACCCGTGTAAGAAACCTGCACATGTACCATCAAACCTAAAATAAAAGTAAAAAATAAAAAGGAAATATTTTGGTCCAACTATTAAAGACATTGGAGTTTGAATACAGTATGATACGTTAAGTAAAATTTATTTTTAAAATGTAAAAGTAATTAAAAAATGATTCCTCAGTATCATTTTTGTTTTTTTGTATTAAGAACGTGTATTTATGAACAGTCTATTGATTATTTAGTAAAGAACATAGTTATAATACATTTAAAACCATAATATTTAGAGTATTTTATCACAAAAAGAAATGATTAACATGTTAGTAATTTAAGTTTATTACATGTTTTATTCACTGGAAAATTTGTATTCATTTTATCATAATTATATTTTTGTTGTCATTTGTCATGTTTTGATATATCGAATGCTTCATGAATAACTTACTATTGATACGTTTTAGGAACTGAATTGTGTTTCCTCCAACCTAAATTCATATATTGAAGCATTAAACCCCAATGTGACTATCTGGAAGTAGAGTAAGAAGGTAATCAAGGCTAAATGAAGTTGTAAGAGCGGGATCCTATTGCAATAGGACTGGTATTCAGATAAGAAGAGAAAGAGATTACAGGAGCGCACACACAACAAGAAAAGGTGATGCAAGGTCTCGGCAAGAAGGCGGCAATCTGCAAACCAAGAAGAGGGGCCTCAAGAGAGACCAACCTGGCTGGTACTTTGAGACTCTGAACGTACAGCCTCTAGAAATGTGAAAAAATAAATTCCTGTTATTTAAGCTACTCAGTTTGTGGTATTTCGTTATGGCAGCCCATGCTGCCTAATACAATCTACACAAAGTAAAACAGAAACAATCATTTAGAGAGATTCATTGGCACTTAAGGAAGAGATCCCAAACGTGATTCTCAACTGTTACTGTTCCTTTGTTTTGCATATGTAAACAGTTATGAAGTCATGTGAGCTTCAGTGTCCTCATTTTAAAAAGGAAATAATAATGTTAAACTATCTCACACAGCAGAGGTAAATTAACTATTAAAATCCTGATGAAGCTCTCTATAAATATCAAAACACAGAAATAATGGTCCTCAGCATAGCTGTCTTCCTTCAATCTGTCTTTCTCAGAGTTATTCATTTCAAATATTTCATATTGGCTTCTCTAGAGGGAAAATACTTGTTGAGTTTGGCAAATGTACAGGGTTTCCCAGGAGAACTATTACATGCATTTGCCATTTTAGACGACAATACATGTTGAGAGTATACTATGCCTTTGGCACAGTTTTCAAAGCTTTCATTTAATCTGCACAATGGTCCTGTGATTAAGAACCAAAGTTATTGTGGCAAAATGAGAATGTTGTGTTAATTAATTGTCTTTGGAAGCAATGTTCATTAGAAGTAGAATCATGGTTCATTAGCGTTTGAACCAGACAGCTAGATTCCACAACCTCAAACTCTTAACCTCCAGCCTACAGTCAGTAGGATGCCTTGCTTTGTGACAGGTAAAAAGATTTATATTCAATTATGGAGATAGATTTTTACCATTAAATTATTCTTTCAATGTAGTATTGGTAATATATTTTTTTGCTTTGGTTTTGGTTTTGCCCTTGTTCTTTCTAAAAAGCTGGCCACATACTAAATGCAATAGCTGTGAATGTTTTTAAAAAATTACTTTCATGGACCCCTTAGCAGACATTCTGAACTAAAATCTCAGGGGCAGTTCTCACGCAATTTATTTCCACTTCCTTCAGGTGATGCTGTGCTTATAAAATCTGAAAACAACCAGGATGTACTGTAGAACTTTTAAGAAAACTCTTTCAGGCTTAATTAGGGATAGGAACAGCATTTCCATATCGTTGCCACACATACATTATTCTCAAGCTTTGCTTTTCAAATCTCTTTCAAAAGTTTATTTCATAAATACTACTCATCATATTTCTTTTAAGAATAAACTCCCTACACTCAATCCCTGAAAATAATTCAGTAGATCTGTGGCCCAGTGTTTAAGGAAGTGGAGATTATTATAGTAATCTGGAGTGACAGAAATGGTTATAATTACACACTTCTTAAGTGAATTTATGATTCAGGGTACTGAGGTACAGGGCGCTGAGTATTGAGATAATATAAATTAGTAAAGATCACCATGATTTTGTTAGAGAAAAGTAGAACAGGTAAAGCTGTTAGGAGATGAATGCTGGGGATCCAGCGAGACATGGTGGTAACTTTAAAGTAATAGCCATGTAGATAAGACCAAATGAGCAGGTTTGAGGAAACATTGCTGCCAAATCTTCTCCAATTGTGATTTCATTTTAGTGGCAGCTTTGAGGTATGAAACAAGTTGATTTGGCCATTAGAAATCTGAAGTTATCCCTTAAATTTTACTTTATTTAAATTTTTTCATCTGCCAATTTGGTGAAATTTCATTCCTATATTGTAAATCTGAGTGCTTAATATGCAATTCAATAATTTATTGTAATATTATTTTATGACTTCTTATGTGATTTTTGAAAAAGAGAACTTAAATGGCAATCATTAAGAAGTCAGGAAACAACAGGTGTGGGAGAGGATGTGGAGAAATAGGAACACTTTTACACTGTTGGTGGGATTGTAAACTAGTTCAACCATTATGGAAAACAGTATGGCGATTCCTCAAGGATCTAGAACTAGATGTACCATATGACTCAGCCATCCCACTACTGGGTATATACCCAAAGGATTACAAATCATGCTGCTATAAAGACACATGCACACGTATGTTTATTGCGGCACTATTCACAATAGCAAAGACTTGGAATCAACCCAAATGTCCATCAGTGACAGACTGGATTAAGAAAATGTGGCACATATACACCATGGAATACTATGCAGCCATAAAAAAAGATGAGTTTGCGTCCTTTGTAGGGACATGGATGCAGCTGGAAACCATCATTCTTAGCAAACTATCACAAGAACAGAAAACCAAACACTGCATGTTCTCACTCATAGGTGGGAACTGAACAATGAGATCACTTGGACTCGGGAAGGGGAACATCACACACCGGGGCCTATCATGGGGACGGGGGAGGGAGGAGGGATTGCATTGGGAGTTATACCTGATATAAATGATGAATTGATGGGTGCTGACGAGTTGATGGGTGCAGCACACCAACATGGCACAAGTATACATATGTAACAAACCTGCACGTTATGCACATGTACCCTAGAACTTAAAGTATAATAAAAAAAAAAAAAAAAGAAAAAGAGAACTTCCCAGTTTTTCCATGCTGCTCCTCCTCCATTCATTCCACCCTTCTTTTCTTCCTTTCAAACCTGGTTAGAAAATGTTCTATACCAAATGGCTGATGGTAATTAATACAACCATGAATAAGTCAGAGGAGACCCTTGCTGCCTTAGTTCTGACATTCAAATTGGGGTAGTAGCAAGGAGAGAGGAAAACAACAACAAAAAGCCCATAACTCAACAGGGTAATTTGTGATAAACTCCAAGGAAAAAATAAACACAGTGATGTAAGAGGAACGACCGCCTGGTTTGGAAAGGGCTGAATAACGTCACAACTAGAAGAACTAGTGAAGCAGAGCAAACCAACCCCAAAGCTAGCAAAACACAGCAAATCAGAGCAACTGAGACATGAAAAATTATGCAAAAGGTCAATGAATCCAAGAGGTGGTTATTTGAAAAAATTCATAAGATGCACTGCTAGCTAGGCTACAAAAGAAAAAAAAGAGGGAAGTAAAGATATGTAAGCTGAAATTCTAATGGTCAGACTCCAGGCATGTAACAACATGGCGGCATAGAAAGGAGTTAGGGTTTTGTCCCAAGTTGAATGGAAGGCCTTTGGGCATTAAACAAGCCAATCATTTATAGCGGGTCCACAGAGGAAGCTGGAAGATGAAATAGTAAACTTTTGTAGAAATATAGGAAAAGATCAAAGAAGCAGTCATCCAGAGTGATAGAAATGGTTATATAATATAGCAGGCAAACCTGTATCCAATAAGCATAGGTTATGTTAACCATAAGTCCAAGGCACACTATTGAGGTAACTATAAGAGGAACTGGTAAAAATTATAAATAACAACATGTCAGCATAAACCTGATAAAGAATTATGAAAAACAGGACATCTGAGTAAGCTCAATGTAACTAATGCAAATTAAGTATATGCTGTGTACTAAAAGTAGGATGATATATAGCAAGTGCTGCTTTGATTCTGTAATAAGAGATAAAATACCCTTCAACTTTCTGACTGCTTAACCGCATGTATTAAAATCTTTTTTTTTTTTTTTTTTTTTTTTTGCTCAACAACATAATAGCCAATGCCATATTTATGATTTTGCATGTTCCTTTGGGCCTTGATTTCTTTTAACTCTAACACTCTAATCTACTTCTCTCCTCTTTCTGACAGCAACAGTAATGGCAGGAACTTTTCAGGCATTTGTTTTTCCTCTTCTTTTTCAGTGTAGCTTGAAGCTTCCTACCTGTGGGCTCTCATATGCCTCTTACCCCACCCAAGTTTAAAAGTTAGATTCAACATGGTAGAAAGGCTACTGATATTGATACCATTTATTTTTAATTTAACCTTTCAGAAACGAATTTTTTAAGTTTAATAACATAGCAACCAATCTTAAAAAACACAGAGATTAATTTTGTCTCATTCATCTAAGTAAAAATAAGACAACTTCAATATCCACATAATCACAAACCTTCAACACATTTTAAACCCTGCTTATCAAACATACTTCTACTACAGAGTGATAAAATCAATAGATATGGTTGGAGGTAGAATATGTATTAGTAAAGGAATCAACCGATTCAAGAATTTCTGTCAAATATCCAGAGAATAGTTAATGAGAAATCTCAATAATCCTATTGCTTGATCTTGTTATTGACTAAACTGACATTTTAATACTATCAAATTGATCAAAACCTTAGCCACAGAGTCAAATTTAACACTGAGAAAGTCATCACACTAAAAAAAAAAAAAAAAAAAACCTGCGTCTAATCTAAATCTAAATTGGTATAATTTGTTTAATGTGCCTCAATGATTCAAAAATAAAAAAATACAAGAAATAAATATTATATGTAACTTTGACTCATGAGTTTTCACATAAAAATAAAATATTGGTTTAGTAGCAATAGTGAAATGGGTAATGCCACCAGGCACACCTAAAAGGATAAATGATAAAATGTTAGGGATTAACTTTTCATAAGATTTTGCAGTTGAAAAATAAACTTCAGTGTATATATATCATTCCTCATTTAATATATAAGTTCATTTTATGGTCCGTTAAATCAGGGTACCTTGTAAGTCTTTCCCCCGCCTCATAAAAGATCTAAGATTTATCTCACAGAGTAAATGAAGTAAAGAAAATTTAGTCTAAGCAACATAATTTAATTGCAAAAGTAAAGTTGGCTCAATCAGGATTTGAATGAAATATTTTATGTAACTTTAGAATTAGAGAGTAGGAAAAAATCCTTACTATTACATTAACATATTGTGATGATTCATTGCCATATTTTCCTCTAATAATTTTGTAAAACGTGAGTTCCCAAGATTTGTTTCTACTGCTAACAATACTTCAAAATAGAGACTAGAAGTAATACATGGCAAAAATAAGTGTATTAAACTTTGAATAACTAAATTTCAATTAAATAAAATGGAAGAGCAAATATATAATCATGCATTTTGTGGCTAGTTGAGACATTATAATACATCAAAATATTGAAGAGCGTGTAAGAAACTTTAGGTAATCTAACCAAATCCACACATATAATTAAAAAGAGTACAACCATCTAATCAAAATGTCAACCAATCTAAAACATCAATATAATAATATTGAATGGTACCAATAGTGATAGAAAATATTCAGAGATGCAGACAACTTAGAATAAATAGATGTTTATTTTAGTAAGTAACCTATGATAGCAAAACAATGGACACATGTCTCAAATTAGTGAAATAATTAAAATATTGGTATATCTGTGTTAGGATAATATTCAAGAAACAACTTTGGAAAAAATGTATGTTACTATATAATGTTAATTTAATGAAAGCAAGCTCTACAACTGCATATAGGGTAGGATCTTAATATTAAAATAAATACATGTTGTTTTCCTATGGCATTCACTTTTCTAACTCCAATGGAATACTCTAGATAGCTTTGTATCTTCAATTAGATATTCTAGATATAAAATCTGGAAAGTGACATTTTCACGATGGAGATGACATATGGTTGCAACGTAGTAAGCACAGGAACCCCCCTGCTGCACTGTCTGAATGGTTCTTTAGTAACCAGTGATAAAAGGCGACAAAAATATGCGAGGGCTTTGCTAATGACAAGAGCAACTGATGAAAGGAAAAGATTAGTATTTATTTAATAAAAACTGTAGCCTAATCAAACGATGAGCCACTCAACAATGTTTAAGATTTATGGATATGCATTTATGAAATATCTGAAGAAATGATTGACTCTATTTTTCATTGAAACAAGTTTTATATAATGCCTTTAATGCATATTTGTTAGGAATACAAAGACGATGTTGGAGAGTGTGTGTGTGTGAATGCTTGTGTATATTAATAAATATACAGAGAGAATATCTAAATCGGTGTGTAAATGCATTTATACACAAAAACACAGTTGTATAGAGATGGATATGAAATATGTGACTGAATAGACATGGTTGGAGGGAAATAGTGTAAAAAGTTAGTGGAAAATCATCCCTAGCAGGTAGGATTATGGGTGCTTTATATCTTTATGTTTGTATAGTTCATCTTTTAAAGAGGGTATGTATATTTTTGGTCAAGAAAAATGTTAATAACCAAAATTATGAGAATGATGGGAATATGAATTGGAGCACACTTTGGAAGGCATTTCTAAATCTAAGCCATACCAAAAGTCCTAAAATATTCATGTTTTATTCATTATGTATTGGAATGTATGAGAAATAATATCAGAAACACATAAAACATTTTGCACAAATATACTCCATTATGATCATGAAAAATTCAAATTAACCTAAATGGTAACTGAAAATATTATGCTTAATTATAGTCTGCAGACATTAAAATGGAACGTTCTGCAGACATTAAAATGTTTATTCAGATTTCATAGGGCCATTTTATGCTATTTGAGTTGACAAACAATCCTCACAACACTGTGCATAATTTATGACATTTCTTGCAAAAAATTATTATATATAAAAATAAAAACAAAAATACTAATAAAATAGTGATAGAGGTGGCTGTGATATTATTAATTATTCATTTTGTTGCTTAAACATTTTGACATTTTATAAATTTGTTTCAAGCTCTTATAAAATTTACAATAAAAAAATCAACATTTAATTTAATTTGAAGGATGTTTTAAAAGCAATGGAAAGTAACTGAGGTGTAATCCAGGCTTTTACAATCTCTCATGTGGTCTACGCAAAGACCTAGGTGGGGTTATTGTGACCATTTAGCCCCAAGTAACAAGTCCCTCAGTAGCCCCCAGTGCTACAATATTAGACTCAGTACTCAGATTAACACATAAAGCCTCCTCCAATTTACTGTCTTCTCTCACCTTCTATCAGGGTAATCTATTTTGTTATATTCTGAATTTTTCTATTTCTCTATACAAAACAAGGCTGACTTACTGTTGTTGGTGGTGTTTGTTTTATTATTTCTCTTCCCTTATGCCTTTGCTCATGTTTTCTTTTTTTGTTAACCTTCTCATAAATCACCTTAGAATCCCGATACAATGAAAATAATGACTCAATGAGTCTCAGGTGGGGCTCAAAATGTTGGCAGGTCAACCAGTCTCCAAGTGATAGTGATGCTGATGCTGCTTGTCCTTGGAACACACTTGGAAGAGCAGTACAACTGCCCTGGCCTGACAGATGTCGCTTTCATTAGACACTTTATTTTACCTCTTGTTGACCTTTCTCTTTGAATTAACAAAGCTAAATTATAATCAGCATTTTCTATTTCTGTCCCTTATAGACTGTGAGCCCCTTGATGTTGTTGCAACCATATATTCTAAATGTGATATACACGGGATGTGTGTGTGTGTGTATACGGATGTGTTTGTATATATGGATGTGTGTGTGTACACACATCCATGACATCCACAGTGGGGTATCTTTATAATCTGTCCAGCTTGGAATTTGGTTATAGTAATTAGGAATGATGGCAAAAATTCAGCTAAGTATCTGTTCACAAATTCCCTGAATGAAGCTCATGCAATGCAGAAACTTTGCAAACAGTAATGTGTGTGTATATATGTCTGTATGTGTGTGTATATATGTACGTATGTGTGTATGTGCATGTGATACACATATACACTATACACACACACATACACAATATACAACATACATAGCTTCATTGATACGTGGTGCACTGTCATATCACCTGTTTTTCTCTATTTGATAACTTCAATCGAGGATGTGTACTGACTGTTCCTTCTTCCCCAAATCTTCCTTTAACAGATATCTGAATGATTCACTTTCTTTATCATCTTTCATGTATTTACTCAAAGCTTAGGGCAAACAGTGTATTTAATACTGCCGCCTGTACCCACTTTAGAAATTCTGATATTTTCTAAGATCTAGTTTCTAGATCTAGAGTTGCAAGATCTATATTTTAATGGCCTCTGTTTCTCTCCTTTTCATTTCACAATGCAAATCCCATGCAGCAGGGGTATTCATTGTATTCATGCTTGTATTTCAAGAGCCTGGAATAGTATTTGTTAAAAAAGAACAAATGAATGCTGGATAGGCTAAAGCAACAGATGCCCTTTCACTGTTGTTAAAAGTCATTGCCAAGCAAGTAGGCCATAATTTGAAAATTTCTATATAAATAATTTCTTAAAGCTTAGGCATGCCAGATGAATCCAATTCAATATTTACTTTGTGTACAGAATAATTCCTTTGTTCCCTGAATGAAGCTCATGCAATGCAGAAACTTTGCAAACAGTAATGTGTGTGTATATATGTCTGTATGTGTGTGTATATATGTACGTATGTGTGTATGTGCATGTGATACACATATACACTATACACACACACATACACAATATACAACATACATAGCTTCATTGATACGTGGTGCACTGTCATATCACCTGTTTTTCTCTATTTGATAACTTCAATCGAGGATGTGTACTGACTGTTCCTTCTTCCCCAAATCTTCCTTTAACAGATATCTGAATGATTCACTTTCTTTATCATCTTTCATGTATTTACTCAAAGCTTAGGGCAAACAGTGTATTTAATACTGCCGCCTGTACCCACTTTAGAAATTCTGATATTTTCTAAGATCTAGTTTCTAGATCTAGAGTTGCAAGATCTATATTTTAATGGCCTCTGTTTCTCTCCTTTTCATTTCACAATGCAAATCCCATGCAGCAGGGGTATTCATTGTATTCATGCTTGTATTTCAAGAGCCTGGAATAGTATTTGTTAAAAAAGAACAAATGAATGCTGGATAGGCTAAAGCAACAGATGCCCTTTCACTGTTGTTAAAAGTCATTGCCAAGCAAGTAGGCCATAATTTGAAAATTTCTATATAAATAATTTCTTAAAGCTTAGGCATGCCAGATGAATCCAATTCAATATTTACTTTGTGTACAGAATAATTCCTTTGTTCCCTGAATGAAGCTCATGCAATGCAGAAACTTTGCAAACAGCAATGTGTGTGTGTGTGTGTGTATATGTCTGTATGTGTGTGTATACATGTATATACTACTTTTTTGCTACTCTGGTAAGGACCCAGGTCGTCTTGCTAAAATCCAGGTAGATTCCCAAAAATTTATGTCTCAAGTAAAACACATTCAAACCATATCTTAGAATCACATCAAACTGACAAGATAACAAGGATTCAGCTATATTCTAAATCTTCATAATTTGGGGATAATGATTTCAGCTAAAAGGGTATTACAGTTATTAGAAAATAGTAATTTCTATTGTGAAAAATAAAATATAACACAGAGAAATGGCTACAAAAGCCTGTTAGATGCTGTAGATTGCAGCAAGTACATTCTACCTCTTTTTATTGGTATTATAAAACTTTATCTAAATCCCAGTGGAAGCAGTTGATAACCAATTTTAATACATCTTTCCATTAGCAATAGAACAGGACCAATTCCTGCCATGGAACTTGAAGTGACAAGTTGAGCATCAGGGATTCTGGCAAGTGTTTTTGGCCAATCTGCTCCAATTCTGCTCCAGGGCATCCACAGTGGAGTGTCCTTATAATCTGTCCAGCTTGGAATTTGATTAGGGTAATGAGGAATGATGGCAAAAATTCAGCTAAGTTCCTGTTCACAAATTCCCTAAATGCATCTCATGCAATGCAGAACCTTGACAAGAAATAAGCATCCATGGCCATTTGCCAGTTTTGAATCACTAATACAGAGTAAATTTTACCCTGATATTTATAATTGGAAGTGAAATATTCTGGTCCACTTTATTAAGGACTATACGACAATGAACTCTCCATCTGGAAAAAAAAAAACTCAGTAAAACCAATAAAGACATTTTACTAAAACTTCTTGGTGATCTCAGGTAGAAAGCAGTTGTCTTTTGAGAAATTTACTATGTATATAGCATTTGCTACATGATTCTACGTATATTTCAATGTCAGAATCAATTTCAGGTCCTCCAATATCACATCCTTTTGCTGCCTATATGGAAACTATTAGATAAATTTTAATCTTGTGAATCCAAAAACTTAAAATGTCCTCTTGTTTTGTAACCCATGATGATGATTCTGATTTTCAAGAATTACTTAGGTAGTGTACCTACCGAACTTCATTTTTTTCAACAAAGACCATTGAATTTCACAGGATTTTCACATTTTCATTGAACTGCTTACTACATATTTACCAAATATCCTCCATTTAAATCAATTAGCATCCTTGCCTACTGGATGATTGTTAAAATGTTTCAGAAATATTAGAAAGGCTATTGTTGGATAAATGAATTGCTAAAATCATTTATTGAACTTTGAGATCTATAAACAATAATGTTTCTAATATGGTATACTGATAATGCAATTGTTATATGTATAGAGTTAATGCAATGAATATGAGGATATCTCAGGGGAATACTCAATTCTTGAATTAAATTCTATAGAGCAAAAGGTAAAATGCTTGCTTATAAATAAATTGTTATAATTGAGTAATTCTATATGGAATGACACAGGTTCAGATTTGAGAGACTGCCATTTTAAGGGTATGGTTTGTTTGCAAACAGGGCGGAGACAGTTTTCTCTAAATGGACCATTACAGTGACTGAAATGATAAAAAGCCATATTCTCAATATTTTGAACCAATTATTACCCAAAAGGCTTTACTGTCATCTTATGTGACAAAAGCTATAACAGAATAACCTTCCAAGTTGCTGTACTTTTGTGCAGAACAATTTTAGAAAATTTTAGAACAATTTTACAAAAGAAGAATAAATTTGGATAACTCACATTTGTTAATTTCAGTACTTTTCTGTAGAAAAGCTGCAATACTCAAGACAATGTTTTACTGGCCTAAGTACAGACACATAGATCAATGGAATATAATTGTGTCCAAAGTTCAAAAAGAAAATCTTACATTTATGGTAAATTGTTTTTTGATGTGAGTGCCAAGATATTTCAATCAGGAAATCATAATCTTTTCAACAAATTATTCTGGAATCTAGCTATTGACAAAGAAAATAACGAAGTTGAACCTACCCTTTATACCATTCCCCAAAGATAACTCAACAGAGATCATGGACCCAAATGTGCGAGCTAAAACTATAAAACCCTTAGAAGAAAACATGAGAGTAAATCTTTTTTTTTTTTAATTATACTTTAAGTTCTCGGGTACATGTGCACAACATGCAGGTTTGTTACATATGTATGCGTGTGCCATGTTTGTGTGCTGCACCCATTAACTCATCATTTACATTAGGTATCTCTCCTAATGCTATCCCTCCCTCCTTCCCCCACCCCACGACAGGCCCCAGTGTGTGATGTTCCCCTTCCTATGTCCAAGTGTTCTCATTGCTCAATTCCCACCTATGAGTGAGAACATGTGGTGTTTGGTTTTTTGTCCTTGCGGTAGTTTGCTGAGAACGGTTTCCTTTATGACATTGGATTTGAGGAACATACACAGCCTCAAAAGCACAAGCAACAACAGAGAAAAATAAACAAACTAGACTTAATCAGAAACTATTTAAAAGTTGTAAGCTTCAAATAACTCTATCAAGAAAGTGGAAAGACAATCCAATCCACAGAATGAGAGAAATAAGAGTAAATATTTGCAAATTATATATCTGAGAAGGGACTTGTATCCAGAATAAATAAATAAATAAACTGCAACTCAATTATAAAAAGACAAACCAATTTAGAAATGAGCAAAAGATGTGAACAGATTTTTTTCAAAAAAAATATTCAAATGGCCAGTTAGCAAATATAAATGTGCTCAACATCATTAAGCATTTGGAAATTTCAAATAAAAATCATAATCAGATACCACTTCACTCCAAGGGAGGATGGCCAGAATAAAAAATATGTATACTAATAAATATTGTTAAGAATGTGGAGAAATTGAAACGCTCTAACATTGCATGTAAAAATATAAAATGATGGAACCATTTTGAAAAATAGTTTGACAGTTCCTTAAAAGTTAAACATAGAGTTACCATATGATTTCACAATCCCAAGGTAAAGAAAAAAATACATCTACACAAAAATAATGCCAAAAATGTAAACAACCCAAATATCCATCAACTGATGAATGAACCATACAAAGACTGAAGCATTGATCCATGGTACAAGATGATGAACTTTGAAGACATTATGTTAAATAAAATAAGCCAGTCACGAAAGGTCACAAATTCTATGAATCCTTTTATATGAAGTGGCCAAAATCGGAAAGGCTGTAAAGAGGGAAAGTAGATTCACAGTTGGCAAGAACTAGGGCAACAGGAGAATGGGAATGGCTGCTCATGTATAGAGGCTTTCCTTTTTGAAATGATGACACTGTTTTAAAATAAGATTATAGTGATTGTTACACAACATGATGTTGATACTAATAACTATTGAATTGCACTGAACTCTTAAAATGGGCAAAATTTATGGTGCATTAATTATATTTTAGTAAAGCTGTTAAAATAATTTAAAATAAGCATGACATGCATTTTCAGTTGCCATAATTTTTGTATATTAAGCTGAAGAATGAATTCTAGGTTTTCTACAAACGAATTAAGCTAATTGAATATATCCAGTAAGTTCAAGGTTCTTAAGAATATCATCTTAAATAATCGTGTCACTTGAATTTATAACATTATAATGCTTTATCTCTATATGATGAACTTTTATAATCTTTAAAAATTGATTTGGCCGGGCGCGGTGGCTCAAGCCTGTAATCCCAGCACTTTGGGAGGCCGAGATGGGCGGATCGCGAGGTCAGGAGATCGAAACCAGCCTGGCGAACACGGTGAAACCCCGTCTCTACTAAAAAAAATACAAAAAACTAGCCGGGCGACGTAGCGGGCGCCTGTAGTCCCAGCTACTCCGGAGGCTGAGGCAGGAGAATGGTGTGAACCCGGGAGGCGGAGCTTGCAGTGAGCTGAGATCCGGCCACTGCACTCCAGCCTGGGCCACAGAGCGAGACTCCGTCTCAAAAAAAGAAAAAAAAAAAAAAAAAAATTGATTTGATAAGCGGGCATAGAAGCCTTAAAAAAAACTAACAAGAATTGACATTGCTTTACAATGTATTAATCTAGATAATGTTGTATGATTATTGGTATGTATATATAAAACAGTCTAGTCAACACTATATTGCAGCTCAGATTTTTTTTCTTTTCTTGTCCGCTACATAAATTAAGCCAGCTTCATGACCAGTGAGAGTGAAGCACTTGACATCCCACAAAGCTGGTGCTTCTTAATTGATGCCTTGAGGGGCTAACACTGGGCATTTTTTCAGAGTACTATAGCAACTGCAGAATCAAAGCTACGAAGTCATGTGGCAAATTTGTAGCTGATAGAACATGTCGGCATCCCAGAGATCACTTGCAGTAGCAATATTTCAAGTGTTTATGATGTGTCACCTTGATAAGGGACATTTATCCAATATTATCCAAATTAAAGACAACTATAGGGAATCTCTTTCTAAATTGTAGAATAGTCTCATCAAGACGTGTGATAAAATGTTAAGGACATGGTATTTATAACCAGTACCTCACAAAGGTTTTGATGTGGATCATAATTAAAACTCACTTGGGGTTGCATGAACCTGAGTAATATGCTAATTATTTGTACAGAGAATAACACTATTGTCTAACACCAAAGGAAGAAAAAATACTGTCAAGTAACATTAATTTTCATGACAATAGCATTTGTATCTGATCATCACATGATCTGCATATTTCCCACTTCCTTCTTTGGGAACATAAATAGCAGAGAGCACTAATAAAGTTCCTAGGGAAATAACAATCCATCATTCACTATTTTATCTTTGCACAATTAATGCACAACAGATGTCTGCTTTCAGAAGGAAGCTTTTAAGAGTACTGGGCTATGTGCCTCTTTGTCTGGACATTGGGATGAAATCCAGCATCAAAAAACTCAATGAAAGAAATGGAATTGAAATTTTTTTGTCCCAAGTTTCAATCTGTAATTACATATTATGAGCCACCTGGCCTAATCGCCAAATAATACTGAATCTTGATATAAAAATCCAGTTATTCCTTCTTACCATTTTAACCAAAAGAAAAAAATGTAAAAAATATCAGTTACAGAAATGCAAAGATTAAATGAGACCAAAATTATAAAACTTTCTTAAAGGAATTTAAACATTAAAAACAAGAGAATTCAGAATGAACCTACTTGATTTTGCTTATCATAAAATGATTTGTTAACTCTTTTGTATGGCTTTGTACTCTGGGAATTCAGCCCAGTTATTATATTAAGACACCACCTGTCACACCATCGGCTCTCTACACAGGTGATAATCTACTAGTGAGCTAGAGAAATCTTCCACAAAGAGGAGTGAAACCTTCATAGAACACTATAAATAGCAATTTTATTAACAGTCACAAGATCTTCATCCGAAAAAGTTTTGAAAAAGAAAAAAACAAATTAGTAACAAAAGTAATATTTAAAATCAGTAAATAAATGCGTTTAATTGATTAAAATTAAGGCTCCAGCTATTATTCAGATAAAAATTATATACCCCAAATTTGAAAGAAAAATGCTGCTATATCAAAATAAATTCATGAAAAGAAAAAGATGGAAAAGTTTCCGGGAAGGCACCTTGTAAGTAAGCAGACCACAAGGAGTAATATAAAAAGATGTACAAATTATGTAAAAAGAAAATAAGTAACAGTTTTATGATTGGATTATAGACCAAATGACTAATGCTTAATTTCCCACAAAGGAAAGGGAGCACATTATATTTTATTATTATTTTTAAATTTAGAAGAGAACCCCTAAGTCTCTAAAAAGGACTACAATGGTACAAAGAATATATATCATGATGAAATGCTTTCTTCTACAATATAAATATCCTTCCAGTTCTAAAATGGCAGATTACAATTTCTAAAATGACAAACACACACATAGGGAAAAGTATTTTACACGCAACCTCTTCTTTGTTAATGAAGCCCTTTAGGTCTATGAGCACCTAAATGCATTTCTATGGATTTCTCTGGACAGAAAATAAAAGAAACAAAACTTTTATTTCATGGAATTAAATTCAAACAGAAAATCTTACAATAAAACATATTTCCCAGGACATAGTGACTCATGCTTGTAATCCTAGCACTTTGGGAGGCCGAGGCAGGCGGATCATGAGGTCAGGAGACCAGCCTGGCCAATATGTTGAAACCCCATGTCTACCAAAAATACAAAATGAGATGGGCGTGGTGGTGTATGCCTGTAGTCCCAGCTACCCAGGAGGCTGAGGCAGAAGAATCACTTGAACCCGGGAAGTGGAGGTTGCAGTGAGTCGAGATCTCGCCACTGCACTACAGCCTGGGCGACAGAGCATCTCCAAAAACAAAACCAAAAACAAAACATATACTCATTTATTAATGAGAAAATAAATACTGACATTTGCATACGTAACCTATAAACATAATTATTGACCATATTCCTGTGGAAGTTCAAAGAACAAGAAAAGATTCCCAAAGTGCAAGGTTTCAAAAAATGTTTCTAAAATAAAAATGGACAACTTATTATTTGTTGAATTATATTTAACCTTCTGAGTTCTAACATTCCTGCACATGACTACTATAATTTTCATTATTTTGTAACTGGGCCATTTGCCATATTTTTCCAGATATTTCTCCACCAAGGCACTTTGATTAATTTCCTTTATAATACTGATGACCATTATCTGAAATAATCAGGATTTATATCAATAGGTGAACTGCTAAATATCAGAGGAAAAAGATTTGAACTGGCACATTAGGAAAGGTTTGTAGATAGTACAGTAATTTTTTTAAATAATTAGGATAGATAGTAATTTTAAAAAATATTTTGTGTTACATATTTTTGAGGAAAAATAAGTTTATGATCAGTTTAGGTTTGTTGTTATCATCACTGTTAGGCTATTTTGAATAACAGCAAAGAAGTACCTAATATGCAGTATTGAAATATAAAGAGAAAAATAACTTTTTCCACTGAATAATAAAGAGAATAAAGCTGGCACACTTTTAATTGCAAGACATGACTTCTAATTATAGAATCAGCGACATTTTGAAAAGTCAAAGGAAACTCAGTGCTGATAAAATAAGACAGATAACTGATATTTAAAGCACATGCCTTAAAACAGAACCCAATTCCATATATGTGGAAACTGAAGAGAAAATAGTAAGCAGTCTTTCAGTAGTGTATATTTCAACATATTTCTTTGCTTCCTTCTTCTTTGAACATAATCATTGCCTGTGATTTGTGTTCCTGGAACCAACTTTAAACAATTTTACGTGCCCTTTTTAACCTGTCAATACAGAGTCAATAGAATGAAAAGGCAAACAACATCCTAAAGTGGTTATTAAAGTAGTTTTGACCTTATGAACCTCCAAAAATATCCTCTGGGACCTCCAGAGTTGAGAACTGCTTGTTTAAAGAATGTTTTCCCAGTGGAGTACTGGGAAGAGCTCATAGCATGGTTGGTTTAGTGGTCATTTGGCTATATGTCTCTTGAAGCTGTGTATAAAAAATTCTCACGTCTGACACATGCCTGATGGGATATAATTTACATATCAATGAGGAAACACATCCTCCAGCCTGATGCAGAATGTAGGTTTTGTGTATTTAGAATGCCACATAAAAAAGTGTCCTTTAAAAGATGGTAGCATGGACTGCTGCCATCAAAGTCATCTAATACTACCTGTAAATATTTTTGGAGATGTCTTCTGCTAACAGAGGACAAGTTCTGACACATTTGACCTGTTGATAAAAAAACTGGATAGTGACTAATGAAAGAGATAATACATATCTGTAAATGCATATATAAATTAATAAAATGGTAAATAAAGTGAAAAAAATTACTGAGTGGTATTGGGGGTTGAATAGGGCAATTAATGTTTCTTTACAACATATTCATTTCGTTTTCCAAACTTAGACCATAGAATGAACACATTCTGTGTAGAGAGACGAATGTGAAACTTTTTGCATCTATATAGTGAGAAAAACATCACACATAAACTTGGAGTTCCAATTTTCCCCAAATTTGAGGAAAAGTAAACTAATATAAATTAAAATCTTAAAATATTTTACCTTAACATGACCATGAACAAATTATGTAATAGAAAGGAAATTCTAGTTTTTTTCTTTTTTAAAGAGCTGTCCACATCAAGAAATTGATATAAATGAGCAATAAGGAATTAGCTGAGGACTACAATTCAGAATATTCTGAGCTGTTTGTTCACTCTTCTCTGCGACTCAGGAAACTTGGTGAAAAATTGTCATCACTGTAGGTGACTAGTTACTCTACTTTTTATAAGACAACCCTCTCTATTATATACCTAAATATGGAAATGCAATTACACTTCTCCTTTTGAATTTTGTGTGTGTGTATGTGTCAAAGAAGCCCATATTCTGCAGACTATATGCTATATTTATTTATACACTTATTACTTAAAAGGAAATGCAGTTTGGTAGCATAAATATTGAAGTTAAGTGCTATAACACTGGAAATGTTTAATTGTATATATATTGAATTATATATAATATGTAATATATAATATATATTTTATATTAATCATATATAGTATATATGATTATATCCATTATATATATCATATATATTATACATAATATACATAATATATGTATACAATATATATATTCACAGGTGTGAATTAAGTGAATTCCTTGATGTGTACAGCTCTTTTAATATATATATCTGGGCCGGGCGCAGTGGCTCACACCTGTAACCCCAGCACTTTGGGAGGCTGAGGCGGGAGGATCACGAGATCCAGACCATCCTGTCTAACACAGTGAAACTCTGTCTCTACTAAAAATACAAAAAATTAGCCGGGCGTGGTGGCGGGCGCCTGTAGTCCCAGCTACTCAGGAGGCTGAAGCAGGAGAATGGCATGAATCCGGGAGGTGGAGCTTGCAGTGAGCCGAGATTGCGCCACTGCACTCCAGCCTGGGCGATGGGGCGAGACTCTGTCTCTTAAAAAAAAAAAATATATATATATATATATATAATCTTTTAGTAAAAGTGAATAGGACTCTGCCCACGTGGACAGGCAAACCCAGAGAGAAAATCAGAAATTTCATGTATTTTATCAGTAATGTAGGCAAAATATAATGGTTCAAATTGTTCTATGTAGTGTAGTAGTTGTGATGATGGGAGTGTGTGATGAATATTCTATAGTCTGTATTCTGCCTTTAAAGAATTTTTTATTTCTCTGTAAAATCAGAGAAATATTAACAGCTGAGAGTGTGGAGGGATGAGGGGAGAGTACAGGTTTGGGGTAAGAAGTAGTGAAATCATTTAGAAGAGCTAATTCTGGGGCACTAAGAAGTCACTTGACATGAGTGGTGGTGAATGTAAGCAAGTCTTACCACCACGGTGCTTGTTTTCCTATTGTCACCTGCAGCTGCAGCTGGAGCCAAGGACTGCACTTAACCAGAGATGGAGCTTTACAAGTGAGTATCTACAGAGGGTATGGGGGCCAGACATAGAGGAATATGCAATGAAGTGATCATAATGTTAAAGCTACAATATTTACAATGCATAAGGAGTGAAAATAGATATGGAAGTGGATCAACGACCGTGAAGGATGGTAGCATTAACAGACTATATACTCCAGTGAATTGAAGTGTTGTTGTACTTAGAATACTAAAGAGAGTAAGCTTGCTAAAGATAAGCTAGTATGTTTGGAGAGTGGGATGAGTAATTTGAGACCCTGGAGAAAATACAGTCATTAGTAAAGACAATACCTACACTATGACCTTGGAAGTGGGTTGCTATGGTGAAATGGAGGACCGGATAATTGGAAGACAACAGTTTGAGAAACCAAGAGTACTGAGTGTTATCTTTCTGGATATTGAGATCACCAAGTACTCGGGGTGGTTGAAGGCAGTGGCAATTATTAGATGATAAAATCTCAAGAAGTGATGGAGATTGGAAATGAGAGCGTAGAGGAGGGGGTAGCGAATGCCATTTGTATGTGATATAACTATTTGTGTGTATACATATGTATATATATGTGTGTTTATATGCATGTATATATGTATGAAGAGCGAGGGAGAAGGACAGCAGTGTGTAGGTGCCGACGAACAGAGGAGTAGTAAGGAAGATATCTGCCTCACCCCCAGACCCAGGGGAAATGGACCATTGGGAAGATGGTCATTACATGAATGATGGTAATCAGACATACCACTGTCCTTCCTACAATATTTCTGTGGTTTACTATTCCTGTCAAATAACGTTGAAATTCCCCAACATGGTTTTCAAGGTCTTGTGCTTCTAGCCTTAGGTCTTTTTTCACACTCTCTCCCAACTATCTCCACGTTCAGCCACATTTCAGCTGTGCTGAATATCATTCCATCTTGAAACTTATCAAACTTTCATTCACATTTTAGCCTTCACAGACACTCTTCCTTCTACTCCCTTCATTTCCCCTTGCCCTGGCTAAAAGCTAAAGCCTATTCATCCTTAGATTCTCAGTTTCTTCCTCAGTGTCTTAATTTTATTCCAAGAAGCTTTCTCCCTAAACTAAGCTAATTGTCCTTAGTTGCCTCATATGCTTCTACACCCACTTCAGGATAATTTCATTTTAAATTGTCTTTTTGTCAGATGGATTGTAAGTTCTGTGTAACTAGAGACCATACTTTCATTCAACAAAGATCTGAATGTTTACTAAGTGGCAGTCACCATTCTTGGCATTTTTGTATTGCTATTACACCATGGTTGCCTCATTGAGGACCTGGGACACGGTAAGGGTACAGGGCATTATATTCTTGTTTTCCCCAATTGGATCTGTCTCTGGAGATCAGGGTAACATATTCTTTCTTTCAGAATTTCACATGGAGGATGTATGACTACAGTTCACATATTTTATTTAGCAGTCACTATTTAAACACCAGTGGTTTTTAACATCACTCATAGCTATATCATACGTATGCACTCTTCAAGGAAAAATAAGTTCTATATTTCTATGAAATTGTTTTCCTATGAATTAATTCTTGTTTGCCTGAAATTTTAAAAAAACAGATAACCTTCTCCATCAATGTATCAATAGTCTAAAGTTTCACTGATGTCATAATGCATGAAACAACATTAAGCAAGATTTTAAACAAACTGTCAGAGCTTTAAAGTAAAAATGTTAATACACTAAATGATTTACACCTAGACGTAGCATATAAATCCATCAAAATGAACCTTGCCTGTTGCATATGGAAATTTTCATTTCTGAAAGTACACATGTTGACATGATACAAACTGGCTGAGTATAAATATATATATATATATATATTTATTCATATATATCTGCTTACCTTGTGCTTATCAAGAAAGTTGGAAAATGTGCTTTAGATAGTTTTATGATGTATTAGAAAAACCATTTTAATAATGTCAAGAAGCAGAGTTGCCATGAGATCATGAATATGAAAATCACCCACTGAGGTCATCTAGCCCATTACTTTGCCTGCAGTAAAGGATCCAATAGTTCACCTCTACCGAAGGTACATGATGTTTAAAGACATTGTGAGCCCAGGTTAACATCCATGAGGAGACATCTCAAAACAGACATCTGTGGAAAACTTGAGTATTTTAAAATCTTAGCCAGAATGGCTTTAAACTGTATTAGCTCCGAATGATACTAAATAATAGCACTAGAAGTGATAATCAAGCCTCATTCAATCCTACTCCCTCAATTCGTGATGGACGAAGCTGAGGAACAGAAAGACTGAGTCCTTTTTCCAACTTGACCTAGCAGGCTGTGTGGGATCCTCCCAGGCCACTTTTCCAGACCTTTCCGTGTGCTCATGCATATTGTACACTTGGGTGTTCATTATTTTTATAAATGTATTCTGCTTTCCAGGAACATAGGTTTTTGGAAAATTGGGACTATAGATATATTTTCTCTGCTAAACACAGAGGGGACAAAATAACAGACAAATACCCAGCAGAGAAAGTAAACGTGGCATAATTGTTCGGGTCCATGTGGGTGACCTTGGAGAACTTAACTGATTCTCAGTCTCTGCCTCCTTCTTCTCCTGCCCCAGAACTACTACATATCTGTGTCTATTCTCTTGGGCTTTTCTCTGACTTTAGGGAAGATGATTTTAAGGAGTCCAAGCTCAGCACTCCGGGCTTTTGTTGATCATCTCTCTGTGTGCTAAGCCCCTGAATGCCATATTCTGCCTCATTCTAGTAACCAGGTGTTGCCTAGCTTTGACACTGGATTTCTCTGTTTTTCTTTCTTTCTTTTTTTTTTTTTTTTTGAGACAGGGTTCAGGCTGGTGTGCAGTGGTGCCATTCTGGCTCATGGAAACCTCCACTTCCAGGCTTCAAGAGATTCTCCTGCCTCAGCCTCCTGAGTAGCTGGGATTACAGGCCCGCACCACCACAGGCCGGCTAATTTTTGTATTTTTAGTAGCGACAGGGTTTCACCGTATAAAGTTAGGCTGGTCTCGAACTCCTGACCTCAGGTGATCCGCCCGCCAAGGCCTCTCAAAGTGCTGGGATTACAGGTGTGAGCCACCGCGCCCGGCGAGACTGAATTCCCTTCTTGATACACTGCGGAGTATTGTCCAGCACCTTTTCACCTGAGACCCTGGCTTAATCACATGTTCTCCCCTACAGAATGAGTTTTGCTTTAGAACTTCATTTAAATGACTGATGGAGGTTTTTATGATGCTTGACAAGGACTGTGCTCCGACTTCAAGAACTACCTACTCCTGGAGTCGGTGGAATCACACTCAGCACACCCACACAGGCACCCCTTGCAGACTGCTTGCCAAAATGGCTTTAACCTAGGTTTGGCATACTGTCTCCGATTTACCTCCACCCCAGCATGTGGAACTAGTTCCGCATCTCAACCGTCTTACTCAGCTCTGTCCTTCCGCTGTTGATAAATTACTTCTAGTTGTGCTCTAAAATATGATTATCAGCTCTGAAACATAAAAGTCTGTCATTCAATGAACTAATTCAACTCTTAAAAAGTGGTTTCCTCCAATCAAATGTGCTATTACCAAGTAATGACAGAATCATATTTTTCCCTTTCCTGAGCTATTCAGGTTCCTGGAAAAAAAAAAAAAAAATAGAACTTTGGTGTGCTTTATGATCTGTAACTTTCACCAGAAATAAAATATGATTTGCTTGGTACAGCAATAAAATGTGTAGACTAAAATCATAACTTTATATCTCTAGCAGATCACTATAAAAGCAAATAGCTTACACGCACATGCAGTAGTGAACCTCTTCTCAACACTATCGCACCTTAGCAGCACCGAACACTTACTATCCAAAGCAATTTTCTCTCCTGGCCTGAATATAGGTGCCAGAGTCTCTCATTGAAATTTGTCTCTGAGCTCTGTATTGAGTCACCTCAATTCTACTTCCTACTGAACAACATCGTCCTTTTGCTTTTTAAAGTAGTCTTTTGTTCTAGTTTTAAGATTTCTGCCAACGATCTTGTCTCATTATATCCTGTTTATTAAAGAAAATAAATTAGTGTACATATATTATTTTGATAACTATATTAATCTCCTCTAAGTTACTGTGTCTTTTTCTCTGTTTACACGATTAGAATGTTTTTATAGGTCATGACGTCTTTTCTATATCAGCCAGATTACCTATTTACTTCATTGGTAGAATAAAAAAAGAATTCAATAGCATTTTAAAATTAAAGCATGATTATATTTATTTTATTCCCTTGAGAAATTATATTAACACCACAAAATCACTTTTTCCATGACTATTTGATCTGCTTATGCAAGTGGTTTAAAAGAATATCAACCTTACTAATATATTTTATTTTAAAATATTGACATAAACCTATATAAGAACTATATGTTTACACAATATTTCAAAAATATTAATTGAACTTTTCTTAAAATTATCAATTAGTGATGGTGAGAAAAAACAAATACTTAGACATTTCTACTGCATTACATTCTTGTAATCATTATTCTGTTATCTTTATTCAAACATAATTAGCCCAATTTGTATATATTTTTAAAGAACAAAATCAGGTATATTTATTCATCTTTAATCAAGAAAGCTATTTACTCATTTTTTATCCCACATGAAAGAAAAAACAGAACTGCTTTTTGAATATTTCTTGATAATTTGTGCTAACATAAATCATAGTCTTATCTTCAGAGTTATTACGTGTGAAATGCATCAAATTATAAAGTTATAAATATGTCTAATTATGTTTGGTTTTTATTTTGTTGTATGCTATTTCAACTACAGGAGAGCTGTACAAATACTTATAGCTCTAGCATATGTATCTTTTTAAATTTCAAAAATTCTCCATTTTATTGTAATGTAAGAGAAAATAACTCATCTAAGAATTCATACCCTTAGAATTCTGAGTGTTAAAATATAAGTAATCATTACTTTTGGTTTTTCTGGTAGTACTAGATTGAGCAGCCTCCAAAAGTGATTTCACTTTCTACTTTAGGTAACCAAAATGTCTTGTAACAAAATGACTTGCCTGACAAATCTTTAAGAAGGATGGACTTCAAATATCACTGGTGTAACTAGTAATGTAAATTCATTTTTGGAAGTTAGAATACATTTAAATCTAAAGATATGTCTATCCTTGAACATAATTTTAATACCTCCAAAGAGTATTTCCCATTATTATTTTTTTTGTACAGGAAAATTTAAAGAAACAATTATATTTACTTCTCTAAACACAATAAAATGTCCTCTATATTTCTAAGTGGAACATTATTTCAAATAGTTGCTGTTGAAACCCATTATGATTTTGGCATAAAGATAACTGATTAAAGCAGAAAAAAAAAATTACTGAATGTTAAAAAGGTTCATTGGGAATTTGTAACACCACTGTTTTACCAATTATGCTTGGTAATCCAAATAGGAAGAAAATATTCTAAATAAAATGCTTTAATCTTAAATGTTAATTTCCAAATAAGAGTAGTTTATCATCAGTTTTATTATCATGGTGTAAATAATATGATAATATATAAAAATAGGGGCTATGTTTTTAATATATATTGCAACACTGGCATTGGTATGGTAGAGCTCTTTCTCTCCCAGCTGTAACTATGGTCATGTCATTTACTTACTTATGCCTCCAATTCCTGTAATTACAGTACCTAATTTAAAGATTGTGGCAAGGCTTAACTGTGATAAGAACATAATTATATTATTGTTTATACTAATAAATTATTATACTAGTAGCACTCAGCATTTTTATGATAATAAAAATTAGATTAAATATAATATATTATTACATTACTACTTGTTAAATTCTGAAATATTAAATACTGCTACATAAGGTTACATTAAACACTGTATATTAATAAAAATGCTGAACATGCCACCCAAATCCTAGTTAGATTAATTATGTGTAATTTTTTATATTTTAAGAGATACTGGTTTTTTAGTTACCTTATTAAACGTTTCATTACCTCAACTGCACACATTTCAATAGTTAAAATTATGTAATCTTACAGATCATTATTCACTTTACAGATGAGAAAAGTGTAGTCCACTGAGGCTAAATGATGAGCCCAAGACCACATAACTAGGAAATGCATTTGTCAGAAGTGACCTCCAGATCTGATTCCGTTTCTGTATCTTGCCCAGTATATGATATATTGTGCAAAATTTCAAAAGCTAGATTGAGTTTATATTTTTCATTTGCCTTATCTAACATTATTCCATTGCAGTCATGGATCAGAAAGACATTGTTTTAAAAATACCTCCCGCTTTTCTATTTATTTTTTTAACTAAGCACAGATTTTAGGATCCTTGGCATTGTGACTGTAGATATAATCTACTATACAGGGGAGCCTGCCATCTCTCACCCTCAAAGACAACATTGAAACAAAGACCCTGTACCTTTCCCCCTTATAAATCTGGGTGAAAATTTCCCTGCAATATGGGACCAGCAACAGGGTAAACATAAATTAAAATACACACAAAACAAAGTACCTATTGTGTAAAAACACGTCTGTACAAATAGATACACAAAAACCACCTTTAAATGGCTGCACATAGACAGAAGGTAATGGGAGTGGGACATGAGGATAAAAGGGAATACATAAATAAATGGAGAGAATGTATTTGCATGGCATAATGAATGTGCCAAGAAATAACTTGATAGTGTGCCAAGATTAATTCAACCCTGGTCATCAAGAGCACTAAAAAGGGGGGAAAAAAGAAGGAAAAAAATATGTTGCTCTTAGCTGAGTAGTTGGAATTTTTTTCTAATATAATGAGGCCTATGTAACTTCCATAATTTTATACCTATTTGTAAATTAATGAACAATAAAATAACTGAATGAGAAGTAACAAATTATCTGACATTATTCAAAAGAAAAAAATGTATATTGTGTATATATATTTTATATACAATATATAACTAATACACACACACTTATATATGCCATATATGCCATATATATATGGCATATATAACGTGTGTGATGGCATATATAATGTGTGTGTGTGTATATATATGGATAAGGGGTCTAATAAATGCTGCCTAGAGTTACAGGGGAGGCAAAGCTAACAAAAGACCATGGTCTAAGTCTTTTCATATAACCTGACCGTAAAACATTTTTATTTTACTCAGGACACTTTCTACTCACATACAACTCAGAAAAGTTTTAGCTGAGAATAAACCTTGCTTGATGGGTCTGGGTTTTCAAGTCAAGTTATGAAGAGGAGGAGAACGGCTAGACCATGGAGGTGGTTGGTAAAGAACAAGAGCAAGACAAAGAATGGCAGGAAGAAATAACGTGTAAATCATCCACACAAGGGGGAATAAAATTACTGGAATTACTAGATTAAAAATAAATGGCAACTGGGTTGCTGGACATGTGTTCACTTTTGTCTATGATGTCTTCATTTTGGGCAGCACAACTGAGAGCTGGCAGTGCTACAGGCACAGGCTGCAACTGTCCTTGCCCATTTACTCCAGTTGGGGTGTCAGACAATAAATAATTAAAAGGAATAATCCCAAATAGCCCTCGAGCATTTAAAGGAGAAGAAACACAACGAATTGTTTCTGCTGCATCCAGTGAATACCGCCATCTTGACATTTGTTCCATTCGACTGTATATACCTAGGATTGAATATCTCTTACAATATTAAAAAGCTCTCCTTTGAAAGAAATCATTTATATTCCAACATCTAATATAGAGGTTAGGAAGTAATAAATATTACATGAACCGGCTGGTTTTTACAAATCAGTTCGGCTCCTGGGTGTGTGGTGATCTCATTAGAAACTGTCACTGTGTCCCCATGTGAACCTGCAGATGGCTTCTCTATGATTTCTTTTTAATCTTACCTAAAACACTTACTACATCTTTTTCATAGATAAAAGTGAATTTTAGTCTATCACAATTCTCATAATCTTAAAATCAGCAGGGTGCAAATTAATGAGATTTAACAGAAATAGATACACTGCTAGAAAAGGATGCTTTGTCCTTCCAAATAAAGAACTGTTTAAAAACCCGATATTAACTTAGATAATTAATGTTCTGTCAGTTTAAACAAAATGTCTCTCACATTCATCATTGCCGATGATATCAGAGTTTTGAAAAATTTCACCTTCATGACCCCAAAAGACATTAAAATGTGAAGCCAGAATTAGCTAAGCTGTAACAGTAAGGTGATAATTGCTAAGTGTGAAGGCATACCAATAATGCGTTTAGCAAAACACTAACATTTTGAGTGTGAACTGAAGAGCCTTAATTCTATCTTGTCTCTTATGTTTCCCATGTTTATTTTTCATTGTTTGAATTTAATCTCAAATCTAGAAGATGTATTACACTAATTAATTTTGCATATAACAATGTTAACAGATACAAACTATGATAAGAATCTCTTTTTGGTAGCAAGTCATTTTATTTACATTTTACTGGTACAATCTCTTGCCACAAATATGTGCATTCAAAGGATACCACAGTTATTAATTTGCCTTTTGACTGTGGCAACCTCTTTCATTAAACTGTCGGTTCTGACATTTGGCTAGATATTATCAGGTTGGTGCAAAAGTAATTGTGGTTTTTGCCATTGAAAGTAATAGCAGAAACCACAATTACTTTCACACCAACCTAATAGAATCATTCCTGGCACTATATAAAAGCACCCATGCACAAGCTCCACCCATAACAACTGCATCAAATTTTCTGGAGGTGGCACTTGAGTATTATTTTTTTTTAATCTTCCAAAATGATACCATAGTTCAGCCAGATTTTGATATCATTGTATTTGACTTTAACCCTTACATCAAGAATATTTATTTTCATATTCTTCCACTAGAACAGTACAGTGCACCTAGCTCAATCAATCTTAGTTGAATGAAGATGACAATGGATTACTTAAAGCATGAATGCCATCTTAAAGTTAGGTGATTCTTCTTCCTCTTACTCAAAATAGAACTTTTATTTTAATTATTATAAAAGATGCTAAATCTCATCCTATGCAGTTTTGTTTGTGAATTATAAGCATCTAGCAGCTAGGAGTTAGTTAACTCGATTTATATATCTTTTAACACAAAATAATTCACTAGATATTTTGAACAGCCTCTTATTTATAGAAGCATTTTTTTTTTTACTAAAAACTACACAGAGAGAACAAGTCAAGGGTAAGTACAAATTTTGCACCAGGGGAAAAAATGTCAACACACGAATTAATCCATGTGAAAAAAAATGTCAACACATGAATTAATCCATGTGATATACCACATTAACAGAATGAAAGGTAAAAATATATATATAATTTCAATAGATGCAGAAAATGCCTTTGACAAAGTTCGACACCTGTTTATGATAAGTCTAAATAAAATAGGTGCAGAAGAAACTTGCCCAAGCACAATAAGGACCATTTATGAAAAATCTCATGATAAATAGTGAAAACTCAAAAAATTTATTCCAAGATCTGTTACAATGCAAGGATTCTCACTCTTGTTTCTATTCAACATAGCACTAGAAGTTTTAGCAAAAGCAACTGAGGCAAGAGAAAGAAATGAAAGCTGTCTAAATTGGAAAAGGAGTAAGTGTATCTCTATTTTTAGATGACATGATCCAATATGTAAAAATCTCTACAGACTCCACCAAAAACTTGTTGAAACTAATAAACAAATTCAGTAAAGTTGCAGGATACAAAAATCAACATGCAAAAATCAGTTGCGTTTCTAGCACCAAAAACAAACTATCTGAAAAAGAAATTAAATAAAAAAACAATCCCACTAACGATAAGAAAATTATAATCCCATATTCAAAAATAATAAAATACTTAGGAATGAATTTAACTGAAAAGATGGAAGACTTGCACTTAGAAAACCATGACATTGATCAAAGAAATTGAAGAAGAGATAAACAAATAGAAAGATAGCTCATGTTCATGAAATGGAGGAAGTAATATTGTTTAAATATCCATACTACCCAAAGCTATCTGCAGATTCAACAAAATACCTATGAAAATTCCAATGACATTTTTGACAGAAATAGAAAAAAATGCTCAAAATATGTTTGGAACCATAAAAGATCTCAAAGTAGTCTTAAAAAGAACAAATCTAGAGGCATCAAACTTTCTGATTTCTTATTAAAAATTGATAGTAAACAAAACAATATGGTATTGGCATAAAAATAAACACATGTATGAATGGAACAGAGAACTCAGAAATAAACCCATTAATATATGGTCATCCAATTTTTGACAAGAGCACCAAAAATACGCAATGAGGAAATGACAGGTCCTTCAATAAGTAGTATTGGGAAAGCTGGATATCCATATGTTGCACCACAACAAAACTAACCTCAGAATGGATTAGACTTAGAAATGAGATCTGAAATTGTAAAGTCCTAGAAGAAAACCTAGGGAAAAGTCTTCTTGACATTATTCTTGGTAATACATTTTTGAATATGATACCCAAAGCACAGGGATCAAAATAAAAAATAAACAAATTGGAATACATCAAACTAAAAAGCTTCTATGCAGAAAAAAAATGAAAAGGTATACTAAAGATACAAATAAAAATTTTTCTTTTTTTTTTTTTTTTTTTTTTTTGAGACGGAGTCTCGCTCTGTTGCCCGGGCTGGAGTGCAGTGGCCGGATCTCAGCTCACTGCAAGCTCCGCCTCCTGGGTTTAGGCCATTCTCCTGCCTCAGTCTCCCGAGTAGCTGAGTAGCTGGGACTACAGGCGCCCGCCACCTCGCCCGGCTAGTTTTTTGTATATTTTAGTAGAGACGGGGTTTCACCGTGTTAGACAGGATGGTCTCGAACTCCTGACCTCGTGATCCGCCCGTCTCGGCCTCCCAAAGTGCTGGGATTACAGGCTTGAGCCACTGCGCCCGGCCAGAAATTTTTCAAGCCATATAATTTACAAAGGGTTCATATTAAAATTTATTTTAAAATTCATACAACTCAATAGCAAAAATACCCAAAAATAACTTGGTTAAAAAATGGGCAGAATATGTGAATAGACATCTAACTAATATAAACAAATAGTCAAGAGGTATTTGAAAAGGTGCTGAACATCACTAATCATCAGAGAAATTCAAATTGTAACCACAATGATACATGACCTCACAGTTTTCAATATGGCCATTATCAAAAAGTCACACTTTTCAAGATGGCTATTTTTTTTTTTTTTTTTTTTTTTTTTTTTTTTGAGACGGAGTCTCGGTCTGTCGCCTGGGCTGGAGTGCAGTGGCCGGATCTCAGCTCACTGCAAACTCCGCCTCCCGGGTTCACGCCATTCTCCTGCCTCAGCCTCCCGTGTAGCTGGGACTACAGGCGCCCACCACCTCGCCTGGCTAGTTTTTTGTATTTTTTAGTAGAGACGGGGTTTCACCATCTTAGCCAGGATGGTCTGGATCTCCTGACCTCGTGATCCGCCCATCTCGGCCTCCCAAAGTGCTGGGATTACAGGCTTGAGCCATCTCGCCCGGCCCAAGATGGCTATTATCAAAATAAATAAATAAATAACAAGTGTTGGTGAGGATGTAGAGAAAAGAAAACCCTTTTGTACTATTGGTGAGAATCTAAATTGATATATCCATTATGGAGAATAGTACGAGGGTTCCCAAAACAATTAAAATTAAAAAATAGATCTACCATATGATTCTGCAATTTCTTGTCTGGAGATAGCATGTATACATATGCATACACACTATGCATACAGGTGCATATATATGTGTATATGTGTATACACATTTTGTATATATACATGTGTATGTGACATGAAATCAATATCTGAAAGAGATACCTGCACTCCATGTTCATTGCAACATGTTCACAATGGCTAAGATGTGAAAACAAGCTAAGTGTCCACGGTTGGATAAATGGATAAATTGTGAGATTCACTCACACACAGAAATGGATAAATTGTTAGATACACATACACACATAGAAATGGGTAAGTTAGGAGATACACGCACACATGCATACACTCAGAGAAATATTATTTAGCCTTAAAAAGAAGGAAATTCTGCCATTTGTGACAACATGGAAGAACCTAGAGGACATTCTTTGTTCATTTATTTAATTAGACCCCAGATTTTCTCCTATGGGCCAAAGTACATACTATTCTATTCTCTCTACAGTACAGAGGATAACTAGCTTACTTTCATTTACTTAAAATATGTTGAACTGTGGGAGTTGAAAACTTCCTATTTGACGGTTCCAGTTAAACACTAATCACAAGTTGAAGAATTTGCTACTATTAAATTGAAAAGTTCAGCAATAAAACTGACATAATTTTCTTTTCAATGAGAAATCAAATTGAAGAGATGCTGATAGCTATTTAAAGTAAAATTTTAGTTTCATGGTTAAGATTTTTTCCTAACTCACCGAAACAGTGATGACCTTTAATCAGAGAAAAACTGGTTAAATTACAACTGCAATCAAATAATATACACTATAATATGCATGTGAGTTAATGATGCTTTGGGTCTTCTATGGTAATCAATTGATTCGATTAGAGGCACAGAAAATTATAAGGTTTTGTGTGTTAAACATATATTTCAATACACCTATTTCTAGACTTCAAATGTGAAATATACCCAATTACTTTTTCCTATGATACTATGATTCCTAAAGATTCTGTTGGAAAGCAGCACACATTCCATTTGCCAAACAAGTTACTGGACCATGCCTCCATTCATGCTCGGGAAATATATTCCTCCCACAGCAAAGAACAGCATATACTTTTTCTCCCTCTCTCTCTCTCACACACACACACATACACACACTCTCATTCACATACAGTATAATGTAAGCCACTCACTTGGTCACAAACTGTGTTTCTCCCTTCTTCACTTGAAATTTTTTACCCCCTCACCAAGGTACCCAAGCAACGTTCCAAACACGTCATTAGCCTAAAAGTTCAATGACACTATAGTTCTCTGGAATGCCTACAAATATTTTAAAAATGTAATTACTTATAGGAAGATTCAGAAGGCTATTTTTTTCCTTCAAATAAATGTAGAATACACCAAAAAACAAACAAACAAACAAAAACCTTCATGATTATCTCCACAGCGAATCTCAGTATACATGCCTGTTCTTGCTCTAGAGATCTACGTACTAAATAAAGCAAGTACTGCCCCACACCCCTTCCCCAACACACACACACATGCTTACCCAAAATACTACTGTGAAACTAGGACAGAAAAATGTCTAGAAAAGGTTCCACATAAAAAGTGGAAATAGAAAACATTCATGGAATCTACTTGGTAGATGTTGCAAGGGCGCCTATACTGACCATGGAACATATTCCCATATTTGGCCTGGGTTCTGCTCCCTGAAAATAGCTGCCAGGTTTGTAGTTTCTATGTTCCTTAGCTCTACTCTCTAGAAGGTCCTGCTAGTGTTATTAGATACTGTGGCCATATCTGAACTTGCCATTGGAGAATATTCTCTCCCAGGGAGTTGAGAGCATGCTCAGCTGGCTTCATTCTCATGGAAGTTTGGAGGAACAAAGGATTATGTTAATCTTGAGAAATGAGTCTATTTTAGCCCAGACTAGAAGCTCACTTACCAGTATAATATTCATTAATGACTTAATACACTTTTTTTCCCCCTATTTGATTCCATTAATTTAACAGGTCAATATTCACATCAGTAATCCTTTTAAAAACATTTCTGTATCTTTCAGGTACTTACAGTTACCTTGAATTATAAAATGTTCTGGTAGAGTCACAATCTTATTCTCTTCTCCCGACACTATTTTTGTTCAGCATAAATAATTTACAGGAGAGCCCCAAGATGGCCGAATAGGAACAGCTCCAGTCTCCAACTCCCAGCGCGAACGACACAGAAGACCAGTGATTTCTCCATTTTCAACTGAGGTACTGGGGTCATCTCACTAGGGAGTGCCGGACAATCGGTGCTGGTCAGCTGCTGCAGCCCGACCAGCAAGAGCTGAAGCAGGGTGAGGCATTGCCTCGCCTCACCTGGGAAGCGCAAGGGGGAAGGGAATCCCTTTTCCTAAGCAGGGGAACTGAGATACACAACACCTGGAAAATTGGGTGACTCCCACCCCAATACTGCGCTTAAAGCAAATGGGCACACCAGGAGAATATATCCCACACCTGGCCCGGAAGGTCCCACGCCCACGGAGCCTCCCTCATTGCTAACATAGCAGTCTGCGATCTAACCACAAGGCAGCAGCGAGGCTGGGGGAGGGGCGCCCGCCATTTCTGAGGCTTAAGTAGGTAAACAAAGCTGCTGGGAAGCTCGAACTGGGTGGAGCTCACAGCAGCTCAAGGAAACCTGCCTGTCTCTTTAGACTCCACCTCTGGGGACAGGGCACAGTTAACAACAACAACAACAAAAGCAGCAGGAACCTCTGCAGACGTAAACGACTCTGTCTGACAGCTTTGAAGAGAGCAGTGGATCTCCCAACAAGGAGGTTGAGATCTAAGAAGGGACAGACTGCCTGCTCAAGTGGGTCCCTGACCCCTGAGTAGCCTAACTGGGAGACATCCCCCACTAGGGGCAGTCTGACACCCCACACCTCACAGGGTGGAGTACACCCCTGAGAGGAAGCTTCCAAAGTAAGAATCAGACAGGTACACTCGCTGCTCAGCAATATTCTATCTTCTGCAACCTCTGCTGCTGATACCCAGGCAAACAGGGTCTGGAGTGGACCTCAAGCAATCTCCAACAGACCTACAGCTGAGGGTCCTGACTGTTAGAAGGAAAACTATCAAACAGGAAGGACACATATACCAAAACCCCATCAGTACGTCACCATCATCAAAGACCAGAGGCAGATAAAACCACAAAGATGGGGAAAAAGCAGGGCAAAAAAGCTGAAAATTCAAAAAATAAGAGTGCATCTCCCCCTGCAAAGGAGCGCAGCCCATCTCCAGCAACGGATCAAAGCTGGTCAGAGAATGACTTTGATGAGATGAGAGAAGAAGGCTTCAGTCCATCAAACTTCTCAGAGCTAAAGGAGGAATTACGTGCCCAGCGCAAAGAAACTAAAAACATTGAAAACAGAGTGGAAGAATTGACAGCTAGACTAATTAATGCAGAGAAGGTCATAAACGAAATGACAGAGATGAAAACCATG
>NC_045451.1:10505653-10622971 GCF_002776525.5 Piliocolobus tephrosceles
TGAGGAATTGCCATACTGTTTTCCATAATGGTTGAACTAGTTGTACCATATGACCCAGCCATCCCACTACTGGGTATATACCCTAAGGATTATAAATTATTCTACTACAAAGACACATGCACAAGTATGTTTATTGCGGCACTATTCACAATAGCAAAGACTTGGAATCAACCCAAATGTCCATCTGTGACAGACTGGATTAAGAAAATGTGGCACATATACACCATGGAATACTATGCAGCCATAAAAAAGGATGAGTTTGCGTCCTTTGTAGGGACATGGATGCAGCTGGAAACCATCATTCTTAGCAAACTATCACAAGAAGAGAAAACCAAACACCGCATGTTCTCACTCATAGGTGGGAACTGAACAATGAGCTCACTTGGACTCGGGAAGGGGAACATCACACAATGGGGCCTATCATGGGGAGGGGGGAGGGGGGAGGGATTGCATTGGGGAGTTATACCTGATATAAATGATGAATTGATGGGTGCTGATGAGTTGATGGGTGCAGCACACCAACATGGCACATATATACATATGTAACAAACCTGCACGTTATGCACATGTACCCTAGAACTTAAAGTATAATAAAAAAAAAAAAAAAAAGAAATATTACCACACATCTACAGCCATCTGATCTTTGACAAACCTGAGAGAAACAAGAAATGGGGAAAGGATTCCCTGTTTAATAAATGGTTCTGGGAAAATTGGCTAGCCATAAGTAGAAAGCTGAAACTGGATCCTTTCCTTACTCCTTATACGAAAATTAATTCAAGATGGATTAGAGACTTAAATGTTAGACCTAATACCATAAAAACCCTAGAAGAAAACCTAGGTAATACCATTCAGGACATAGGCGTGGGCAAGGACTTCATGTCTAAAACACCAAAAGCAATGGCAACAAAAGCCAAAATTGACAAATGGGATCTAATTAAACTAAAGAGCTTCTGCTCAGCAAAAGAAACTACCATCAGAGTGAACAGGCAACCTACAGAATGGGAGAAAAGTTTTGCAATGTACTCATCTGACAAAGGGCTAATATCCAGAATCTACAAAGAACTCAAACAAATTTACAAGAAAAAAACAAACAACCCCATCTAAAAGTAGGCAAAGGATATGAACAGACATTTCTCAAAAGAAGACATTCATACAGCCAACAGACACATGAAAAAATGCTCATCATCACTGGCCATCAGAGAAATGCAAATCAAAACCACAATGAGATACCATCTCACACCAGTTAGAATGGCAGTCATTAAAAAGTCAGGAAACAACAGGTGTGGGAGAGGATGTGGAGAAATAGGAACACTTTTACACGGTTGGTGGGATTGTAAACTAGTTCAACCATTATGGAAAACAGTATGGCAATTCCTCAAGGATCTAGAACTAGTTGTACCATATGACCCAGCCATCCCACTACTGGGTATATACCCTAAGGATTATAAATTATTCTACTACAAAGACACATGCACAAGTATGTTTATTGCGGCACTATTCACAATAGCAAAGACTTGGAATCAACCCAAATGTCCATCTGTGACAGACTGGATTAAGAAAATGTGGCACATATACACCATGGAATACTATGCAGCCATAAAAAAGGATGAGTTTGCGTCCTTTGTAGGGACATGGATGCAGCTGGAAACCATCATTGTTAGCAAACTATCACAAGAACAGAAAACCAAACATCGCATGTTCTCACTCATAAGTGGGAACTGAACTGAGTTCAGTTCAGTTCCAAATGAGATCACTTGGACTCGGGAAGGGGAACATCACACAATGGGGCCTATCATGGGGGGGGAAGGGGGAGGGATTGCATTGGGAGTTATACCTGATATAAATGATGAATTGATGGGTGCTGACGAGTTGATGGGTGCAGCACACCAACATGGCACAAGTATACATATGTAACAAACCTGCACGTTATACACATGTACCCTAGAACTTAAAGTATAATTAAAAAAAAATAATAATTTACAGGAAACAGAGCTTTAGCATTAGGTTTGATGATTTGGTTCTTGCCACAAAGCTCAATTTTAGTAGACATTTATTGTTCAAAACCATCCTAATTTATATATTTTACCTTTTGGATGGAAATCAGGTGGTCTTACAACTCTTACAATCAGGAAGTCACAGAACTACTTAAATTTCTATATTACCTTATATACCTCTTTGAAAACTTGATAATTCTTTTCTCAGTTCACTTTTTTTCAAACATTTGCCAAATGCACCAATATCAAACAAGGAATATTAGTTCATATCTTTTCACCTAAAAATCACAAGCTCATTCTGAAAATTACTGGCTTTCCAGTGTATTACAGGAAACTAATGTATTGAATGTTAGATTCCATCATTCCAGACTTCATTTTCTCACCACCTACATTTTATTTTACAAAGGTATTTCTTTTTTTTATTTGTATAAATATACAGGGTGCAAGTGTAATGTTGTTACACGGGTGTATTGCACAGTGGTGAAGTCAGGACTTTCAATGTATCCATCAACGGAATAATAGGACATTTTACCCTTCAAGTAATTTCTTATCATTTACCCTCCTTCCTCCCCGCCTTTCCGAGTCGCCACTGTCATTCCGCTATCTATCTCCATGTGTACACATTATTTATCTCCATCTGGTAAGTCAGAATATGTGGTGTTTGTTTTTCTGTGTCTGAGTGCTTTTTGTTAAAAAAAAAAAAATGGCCTCCAGCTTCATCTATGTTGTTGCAAAAGACATGGTTTCATTTGTGTTTGTAGGTGAATAGTACTCCATTGTGTAAATAGATCACATTTTTAATCCTCTCCTCCATTGATGGGCACAACCCATTGAGGTTGATTCTATATGGCTGCTATTGGGAATAGTGCTGTAATAAACATACAGGTGCAGGTATCTTTTCTGATATAATGATTTTTTTTTCCTTCAGGTAAATATCCGGGAGTAGGATTGCCAGTTAAAATAGTAGTTCTATTCTCAGTTCTTTGAAAAATCTGCATATTGTTTTCATTAGAGGTTGTTCTTGTATTGGAGCAATGTCATCTATTTTAATATTTGGGTTTTTTAAATTATTGTAATGACCACACCAGTCAGCATCAACTATGTTTTTGCTTTGTTTTGTTTTGTTTGTAGCAACAAACAACTCCAAATCTCAGTGCCTTCTGACAATAAACATGACTTTCTACTTATATAGGTTCCATTTTGGGTCAGCAAAGGCTTGGCTTTATGCCCTCTTAATTTCAGAATCGCTGAGAGAATCATGCCATGATGTGGTGGCCTCAGGACGTGAGACATGACAGAAAATACGTATTTTTTTAAAAAAAGAAACACGCCAGAGTCATGTGTTTGCTCTCAAAGCTTCTGAAGGTGCTGGCATGCACAGCTCCTTCACATAAGGCACAGGCAAAGCAAATATCACATGACCAAGCCTGACATTGATGATGTGGGAAATATAATCCTACGTGGAGGAACAAATAATGTTATCCTCCTTAAGACCGCAGCTCATTATTTAAATTACACAATTACACTATGAATCAGATCTGTAGGGAATAGCCCTTCATTAGCCCACAAACCCTAGAAGAAATTATTTCCTTACCAATAATTTAGTCTCAGATGACATCTTAAAGCCTGTTTTGACAAAAATAAAGATTTATTCACCATCATCACCACCACCCCACCCCCTACAACAAATACTAGCATGTTAAAATTATTCACAAAATAATGGCTAAAATAAAATAAAAACCCTAAAATCACGTTCTTGAGCCTTCCTACTATATTCCCCTTCCAACTTACTCGTCCACCATCCAGCCCCACCACGCATGAATATCATTAGAAAGTACATATATATCTTCATAAAAAGAGACATAGCAAGGATGAAACGCCTGCCAAGAGCCACTAGCAAGCACAGAGGAGAGTGTGTGAGCCTCATTTGTGGAATGATTGATTCTGTTTCCATATAATGTTATTAGAGAAGAAAATCCGGTTTGCTTGATTGGAATTGTTTTTACTAAAAACAAATTCTCAAAATGTGGAGTATGTTTGATTTTTAAATTACTCCATGGAAAAATAATTCATCTGTTTATTTTTTTATTTCCAACTGTTTTGCATTATATAGAAACAGTCTTTTTAACCAGGGAACTATGGTTTTTGCCTGAATAGTCGTCCAACAGGAGCAGAGACAGTGACTGGAAAACCATGTGAAAGAATGCTACTGCGGGTGACAGTTCCACAATCATAGTGACATTTGGGACTGTGTTTATTTAAAAAAAAACAAAACAAAAACAACTTTGTTGTTTGTAACTGCAGCTGCAGTCACCCCCACAGTTGTAAATGTATGCTGTTAAGATATTACACTGAGATATCTATCTTCCAAGAACTTCTAAAATATTCTATAAACCGTTATTGAGTTGACCTAACAAAACAAAATGAAGTACCTAGATTCTTTTGAACACTAAAGAGCACTGAAAATAATATATAATATATAATAATATATATCATACATGTTGATATAGATGCTTAAATCTTAAAACACCCAAGCTTTAATGATACTGTGCCCATATTTAAACACACACACACACACGCACACACGTATGCACACAAGATCATGCTAAAGTATTGACACTATAGAGCACTCGTAAAACATATACTATTACCACCACAAACATGTGCACATTGTCTGTGTAATCTTATTTCTTTCCTTACTCTTTTTAAATTGATTTAAGATATGAATATTTATAGTCCCATTAATGCCATATGTTAATAAGGGAGACAATCTTTAGATGTGCTCTAAAATACTATTTAGAAGCTATTCAGTACATGTTCACTTATAAAGTAGTACCTCATCTTCTTTTTGGTTGAGTCCCTGCTTTAGTTCTTCCACTTGTAATCTTAGTTTCTTTACTTCTGCCTCACTTTGATCCACTCGGCTGTTTGCATGAGTCAGTTCTGCAGTATTTGCCTGGTATGGTCTGCTTAGTTTATAGTAGGCATGTTGGTTCAATACTTCCTTTCAAAGGAAAACAAAAAATTACATTATTTATAGTCTACTCTGATAAAATCAGAAGAATGGCAACTTCTTTTGACAAAAGAGAAAAACATTTTAGGAAGAATTTAGATGAGCCATCATCTTCATTTGGAATTCTACATTTCTGTAATCAAATATTATAATTAGTATATGACTATCAATGAAAGATATGTGACTAAAATACAATACACTCTATGTTGTTTTGTAAATAATCTATTTTGCACCTTATACAAAAGTAGTTTTTATGTAACCTTCCCCCAAAAGGACATCACATAACCATAAATAAAAAAATATAAATACATGCAAAAAAAGTTGTTCATCCTGGTCACCCACTAACTCAGCAGATGCTAAAAGTTAGCACAGTACATGATTTAATTCTTTTCTGAAGAAAATAGGTTTTGTGAGGCTGTGGTCATGTCGTCATCGGCCACACCTTCTAAAACCACATGAACCAGGCTCAGAAACCTGCAGTAAGGACCCGTCACGGGTAAAGAAATATATTAATATATCATAGGGTGACTAGACTGCAAATCAATCTTGTTATAATTAATACTATACACTATATAAATTAACAGGTTACAATAATTATCCTCAGATTATTAATATCATTTCTCATTTTTAGTTAAAATTTGCAGTGTAAAATTAACTGTACTATCATTATAGAAAGCATCTTTATTGGGCCGGGCATGGTGCCTCACGCCTGTGATCCCAGCACTTTGGGTGGCCGAGTTGGGAAGATCACGAGGTCAGGAGATGGAGTCCATCCAGATAACATGGTGAAACCCCGTCTCTACCAAAAAAAAAAAAAAAAAAAAAAAATACAAAAAATTAGCCGGGCTTGGTGGTGGGCGCCTGTAGTCCCAGCTACTCGGGAGGCTGAGGCAGGAGAATGGCATGTACCCCAGAGATGGAGCTTGCAGTGAACTGAGATGGTGCCACTGAACTCCAGCCTGGGCAACAGAGCGAGACTCCGTCTCAAAAAAAAAAAGAAAAAGTTAGCCTCTGGTTCTTCATAATGTTATAATATTGTAGGAAAACCCAAGGATATTTCTTTGGTTTCCTAAAACATACTGTCATATTACTTTATATACAAAAATCACAAAAAGGCAATCATAAAAAAATGCATTGGTAATTATCTTAGGACGCCTAGGTAGAAATTGAAAGTGGAATTATTTTCACATCTCAAATCATTAGTAATACTAATGATGAATTCATGATCCAAAAGTAAAGAATAGCCATAAAATATTGGAAAATAAATGTGGATGTGGTATTTTTCTTTTAATCAAAACTTTAGGGGAAGTTTTACTAAGTATGATCCCAAATCATGAGATCACAAAATGATAAATTCAATCACAGTAAGTATATAATTTGCATATAACAAAATATATTTAGTATCTCTCAAATTAGGGGCACATCAATTTGAATTTATGTAACATTTTTGACCCGACAAAATTACAGATATTATAGAAAATTGTAGTGGCGGCCAGGGGTTAAGGACAGGGTAGGAGGAGGGTAAGGTAGATGTGAAGGTAGCTTAAAAGGAACCTTGTGATGAGAATGTTCCCATCACAATCTGGGCATAAGGGACACCCAGATCTGTCTGCATTATTTTATACAACTGCATATGAATCTACAAATATCAAAAATAAAAAGCTTAATTGAAAAAATCAAGATGCTTCAGACTGACAAAGGCTAAGTATGGTAAGATAATCTTCCAGTAAAATGTGGAGAAATAAGGATTCATTCATGGGGAAACACGGGCAATATTTTTTAATTAAAAATGCACATAAAGTCAGACCCAGCCATTGTATTTCCAGGAATGTATTCCACAGACATACGCATAGTTGTGTGAAATGTTGTGATTATGAGAATATTTGTTGCAGCATTGTTTTGTTGTTGCTGGTGTTTGCAGTAAATGCTGGGAACTAAATGTCCGTGAAATTAGCCTGATTAAATTTAAGAAAAACCATTAAACCCTTAAATATAATATGGCAGCCTTTTATATATTCATATGGAGAGATCTCCAAAATGTTAAAGCAAAATGCAAAACTGTGTGAAGTGTATGGTATTAGAAGAAACAAGCTGATATAAAGCGACTTTTGACCTGACACAATTGATAAGTTGCAGGCTCTTAGTCTCTATGAATCCCAGCTTTCCGAAGTCTCAAAGAGGTGGGGTGAGGGTGTGGATGCAGGGCAGGACCTGGCAGAGAAAATGCTGGTCCTCACTCTCAGGAAGCAGGGGGTTTGAATGAAAGAGAAGGCCCCCCATGCCTATCAGCTATTGCCTGTCTCAAGAATGTCCACCTCCTAGTATCCACTGAAAACGTGAGCATCAAATGAAGGGGACATTTTTAGTTTCTGTCCTGCAAATCCTGCCCCTTCATTCCATAGGAGTCAAAATCACAACCATTGATATTTAAACCTTAATGATGCCAACAGGCAGCTAGAAACAGACAGATTTGGCTTGGGCAGCTAGACAGGATACTCAAACTGGTTTTCTGGGTAAGTTTGCCCTGTCACTTCAATTGCTTCACAGTAACACTGTCATTTATGCACCATCACTGAGTTTGCTAAATTATACCACACATCACATTTAAAATGCAAACAGATTTCTCATTTCTTCTCTTCAGAATGCAATTTTCAAATGTCAAGTTCTATACCATATTCTTTTACAAAGAAACATGTAATAGGGAGCACAATTCTATTATTTGGAACAACAATGGAACATTTAAAAAAAGATCTTTCTTGATCTGTCAGGCATAAAGAATTTGCTGCACAAATAATTCAGAACTTAATGGGAAAGTGATAACTTTGCAAGTTGATGGCTTTCTTTCCAGAATTTTGCACCTAGTTACAATTACTTACAAGACTTTGTGCTTTAGCAACATTATTTCTTATATCATTAATGCTTTGTCATTAGGCGTATAAAATTTACTTAGATTGATTTAAAAGGAGTAAGCAAAAAGCCTTCAGTGTTCATGCAAGGAAAAAGGAAGGAATGAAAAAAAGGAAGGAAGGAAAGGCATCTCTGTTTATCAATGCAAATTCTATCCCGGTCACATGCCATTTTTATAAGCAGAGCCCTGGCATTCATGTTCTACAGTTTGGCCATTTGCTCCGAGAGTATCAACTTATTCTCAGGCCTAGGAGGTACATATGTATTTGTGAAACTATATTCTCGGTAAGTCATACCCAAGCCAGCAGCAATGGCATCACTTGGGAACTTCATTCAAGATCTACTAAATCAAACTCAGGGGCTCGAGCCCAGAAGTTGTGGGTTTAACAAGTCCGCGAGGTGTTTCTGATTCACCATAAAGTTTGAGAACCATTGGTATAAGCCAATTCGAATAAGCTTTCCTCTTGCCAGTGACAGCTAAGTGCATTATGACAGCTAATGATGACAGCTAAGTGACATCATTGTGCAGCTAAGTTACATCCACTTTTCTAACATCCATATTAGAAAAGTGGATGTAACTTAGCTGCACAATGAGAAAAGAGAAAAAGTATCCTTGAGCGGGAAATAAATTTTTAGAAATGTTTATCACTTAGAAATATGCAAGGAAGATATGTGCGCCTTGAGTTACAACAACATCTGAGACTTAGGGGGAGTCCTCCTTACACCTGGGGTTGGTAAACCCTTGGTATTTTTTGTTATGTGAGAAAATATATCCAATTATATTTAGAGCCAAACTCACAGCTTAACATATTCTAATTCTGTTCATAGAGTGCCTCAATAAAGGTCAGAACTGGATTTCACTTTAAGGAGAAAAATACATTGCTTCCTTAATGCAAAGATATTTTAAAAATCAGTCTAAATTGATAAAATCAGCTTAAAGTGATTTTTAAAATATCAGCTTAAAGTGATTTAAAAACAAAATCAGTTTAAAGGCATTAATGTTTTCCAGGTACCTACCCTAGGAGAAATTCTTCACATAGCTTCTCTCTCTAAATTCACATGACAATCCTGTGTTAGAGGTAATATTTTTTCCTACTTAGTCTCAGAGAGCTATGCAAATTGCTTATGGCCAAACTAACTAAAATTAATCCTACACTTTCATTTTACCAAAACAATATCACAGAGCTGGCATTCATCTTGTTATCAGGAGGACTTATCTTTAAGATTTGACAAGTTATTTGACATTTTGATCCATTAATTCATGTCCTCTCTATTTTACTTTCAGGGGAAGAGATGGATTTCTTCTTTATTTCTCAAAGCAGGCTGGGCACAGTGGCTAACGCCTGTAATCCCAGAACTTTGGGAGGCTGAGGCGGGTGGATCACCAGAGGTCAGGAGTTTGAGACCAGCCTGGTAAACATGGTGAAACACTGTCTCTACTAAAAATACAAAAAAAAAAAAAAAAAAAAAAAAAAAAGCCATGTGTGGTGGCATGTGCCTGTAGTCCCAACTACTTTGGAGGCTGAGGCAGGGAATCACTTGAACCCAGGAGGAGGAGGTTACAGTGAGCTGAGATCCTGCCACTGCCCTCCAGCGAGACAACAGAGCAAGATTCGATCTCTAAATAAATAAATAAATCTCAAAGCTATGGCCTTTGCTACTATCCATTCATTTCCATTAATTTTGTGATAGAAAAGTGATGGGAATCTCCGCACACACTCATTTTGTTCTTTCCATACATGTTACGGTAAATAGTGAAGGTATACAGGATTATACACTATAATCCAATGAATATGTTAGATGCTATTATTATCTAAAATCGCAATATCTTTTATAACTTGCATATAGATGTACAATTGGAAAGCATCCAAAATGAATCCTAATTTGAAGATTTAGTGGTTTGCATTTGAAGAGAGAATTAGGTAGATAGTAATATCTATATGTACTTCAGAGCAAGCTTATTCTAATATGCTTTAATGATAAAAAATACATAATTACTATGTTATATATTCATATTCTGGAAGAGAAAAATCTGAGCAGAAAATATGTATAAAAATATACAGTAATAAAGATTATTTGTCAGCATGTAATCCTCTGTAAATCTAAATCTACGCAACTGACAGTACATATAATTCACGGTTCTTTTATAAGCAGATCTCTATGATTTCAGATCTTGATATAGAAAAGAAACACATAAAATGTGTTTGTGTATATATTTTTAATAGAGTAATACAGTATTAGTTTCTCAAATAGATTGAATCAGTTTCCAATGATGTGAAATATTTGATGGAATGTTTTAAATTATATATATTGTTATGGCATTAGTTTATTTCGTTATATGTAAGGACATTGCTTTCTCTCTAGAATTAATTGTACATATGATACATCAACTATTGAAGATTGAGTTTAGTCATAGCAAGCTGACAAAATATATTTTCTTATACCTTAAAATGACATAATGAGAATCTGGTAAATATAAATCAAATCAGTTTATATGTATCTCATTGAAGGAAAAACAAAACATCATACAGGAAATTTAAAAGTACTATTATATATGTTCTTTCTATCCATTCAAATTTTTAATACACAGAAGTTTATAAATTTCTGCATCTATAATGTCAAATATGTGTATTAATAATATACTGATCTGTAGATAACATATAATTCATTATATAACATATGGTTCAACTATATTTAAGAGAAATAACAATATGAAAAATTGGAAATAACTTGCTCATGGTCCATTGAAGCCGTGTTATACACTCATCGCAAGTAATCATGCTATGAACAAAGGCAGATTTTCTCTTCTCAAAAGTTGACCCAGATACATTGGATTGTTATAACAATCAAATGCATCTACTTAAATACATTAAAGAAGTCACAATGCCACTCAAGTTAAACACATTATAATTTTGTACTATCTACCTGTTTTTAAGATAATTCTCACTATATCAAATTCCTACCTCAGAAAATACAGAAACCAGAGGAACATGTATTTTCAACAAGAATAAATTCAATGTTATTAATAAACATTTATGATACTTGGTGACAGATGATAGCTTTAAAATAAGAGCATTTTATTTCATCTTAATTGGCATATTTAGTGGGTCCACTTAACATCTTATGTGTTAAATATAGTGTGATTTAGTATTGTCTATAGTATTGATATAATATCATTCATTCCACAAGCATTCACTAAATGTCTACCATGTGCCAATGACTGTGCTATGCATTTTACATATAAAAGTGAACAAGTTAGATACGATCTCTAACCTTGTAATGCGTAGAATAGATTTAAAAACCATCAAATAAGGATATTTGTCAATTGTGACAATTACTAAAAAATGCTCATGATTTTTTAAGATAGAGAATAATTAATGAGGGGTGGAAGAGAAGCAGGAAAAGTCAAGCGACAGCAAGTTTCTGTCCTGTGCCTCTGAGCTCCCCGTTCTGTATGGAAGGACGTATTTCACCAGCTGCTGGAAAAACTGTCTCACAACAGCTCTTCACCGACAGCTCTTTCCTCTTGGCTGCAAAGAGACTCCTTACCAAGTCCACACCTACTTCCTGGGGCAGCGATCATTTTAGAAGTATAAAGGACTGTTGCTACCCCAACTTGGGACAGGTCCAAAGGTCCATCCCAGCTTCAGAAGTACCCCAAGGATGAGCTGAGGTCCCATGATCACGGCCCTCCCAGTCCTACGTCTCCCTCTGACCTGGGCTGCTTGGTTCTCCCCACAGCTAATGTACTACCTAGTACACTTCCTGCACGTTGGTATCTCCAGGATCTGCTTCCCAGGTAACAGACTTCAGCATCTGGTGTCCCTCACTGTGACTTTAGAATATCTGCCCTGCAGAATGAAATTTCCTGGCAAAAGTCAGTCCATGGATGGAAAATAGATATTGGAAACTTTACCGAGAAAGTAATGTATAAAACTGTGCGAACCCACAATATCGTACTCTGTAAATTAGAGTTAGTTTTGGATCTCTGTATGTAACAATGCTTGAATATGTGTAAAGTGAGTAGAGTAATTAGAAGTCTAAAAAATTCAAAATCAAATTTTGGAGTATGTCTTTGTATTTATTCAATGCCACAGATAAGTAGGCAAATGATCAAAAATATTTGTTGAGCATCCACTAATGTTTTATCTAGTCAGTTATGCAAATGTTCCCAATTACATTCAAGTATTGAGAAAATATAGAAAAAAAATCAACAAATTTTATCTTATTTCTAAGTTCTACTTTCCCCATCTGTAAAAGTGCATCTAAAAGCAACTTCACAAAATTGTACCTTTAAGTGATCTATATGTACATCGCTTCATGATATGAGAATTAACTATAGCAGGAGATTGACTGTCTAGAAGAGACTGTTTTATGTGTTCATTTTGATCAGATGCAATCATAAGCATAGGTATCAGGTCCAGAGTAGACCAAGCATCTCAGCAAATGCAATCAGGGACAGGGATCCTTTCACCTTTCTTCTCTGCCATCCTCAGGTCATATGTGCTCTTTGTCCTTTGCTTGCTATTTTATAATCACAAAGTATCTGCCAAATTTTGCTGGATAGAGAGTTGAGGAGAAGCAGCAAAGATAAAAGTTGTTTCTCCTAGTAAGATTTGTGTCCATTTGTTGATAAGACAATCTCCTGATACTATATAGGGAAAACATGATAAAGAGAAAAACATTGCACATAAGAATGAAAAAGTTATGATCATTTAAATGATACATACATAAAAGACATGGTTTAAACAAGATAAATTTTCTTATTTGAAAAAATCCTAATTTATTCTTTTAAATTATGAGACCATAATATTATTTGTTTCTTGTTATTTGACAACTGCTATTTATTTTTTTCATGTTCCAGAGTTAATTTGATAGACCTAAAACACTATCTTTATGGAAAAAAAAATATTTTGAGACAGATGTCTGGGGGAGTATATTCTTCCTTACACATTTTTTTATGGACAGACTTCCGTTAGAAAGTGAAAGACTGGAAGATAGCATTGGATGACAAGATGACATGGAGTTGACTTATTTGAGGGAGAAGGGTATTGCAGATAGGTGGGAGGACCCTTCTAATAGATTTTTAAGCATTATGTATTGAGGAGAAGGCGGAAGAGCATCAGATGATTTGGTTGTGGGCAGACAGGGTAAAGATCTTAAAATCCCGGTATAGAGTTTGAATCTAATTTGTGTTTAAATGGTTTGGAGAGGGCATGGAAAGTAAAGGAAAACATTGATAGAGAGAGTGAAGTATACATCATTTCTTAAAAAAAAAAAAAAAAAACACTTTCATCTCACTTAAAGAAGTAATGACAGTAATAGAGAACTAGTGAAGAGAGAATTACAATAAAGTTGATTGAGTTACGATATTTGCATCTGTGATTAACAGGAAAAAGACAGGCAAAAATCAAGAAATGCTTTTTCTCTTACATGATAAATTTAAGGTTACAGTGGCTTCATGGTTGTTAATTAGCAGGGTTCAGTAACCCTGCTAAGGACTGGGCTCATATTTCAGTGTTGAGAACTGTGGTTGCCTGCATTATTTTTCACAAACATTTGGCGCTCATCCTGAGAGTATGATTATACAGCCCCTGCTGTTGAAATCAGGCATGGCCATGTGAATATCTTTGGCCAAGGAAACACAGGAGAAGGGATGTTTGTCATCTCCAGGCAGCTGATGAGTACCATTCGCCACTCCCTCTTTTTTCTGCTTCTACAGTTGTATCAAAATGTATACTTGCATCCCTCTGTCACTTTGTGGCACTGGAAGACATGTGGGTGGGCAAGAAATAACTGTTTTTTTTTTAAGCCATCTTGATTTTCAGGTCTATTGTTGCTATAGCACAATCCAGCTTGTTCAAGCTGGTACAGTGTTCTCAGTGTTGTTGTTGAATTGTTTCACTAAGTGTGAAAAAAATTTACCAGTTCTCCAGGACTTCACTTTATGTCTAAATGGCTAAAGTTGTGTCATACGTTAATGTTTAAACCCATCTGTGATCAGGAAAACATACTTACTAAATAAATTACTCTAATAATTAGGTCTTGGGCCTAAGAATGGAGCCTTTAATAATGAAGTGCAAGGAGGCCACAATAGGGGGAAAATACATGAAAAATTAGACTTGTATCACGACAGGGAAACTGGAAAAGGAGATGAATAGTAATCAACTGAGAATGTCTATTATCTGAGATATCATTTCTCCTTTCTTTTCTTTCCTTCCTTACACCTTTCCTCCTTTCATCCATTCATTCACCAACTAATATTTATTGGTAATCAGCGATGTAACAATGATAAGCACCAAGGACAGAGGTGGGAAGGGGTCCCCAAAGACACTCCAGCCAACCTGTACCCTGGGGTGGAGCCACAGTAGTTCACACTGTTTGCAGCGGGGAGGAGCCTGACCCCTTCTCTACCTGGGTAAACCTGGTATTTAATCTGTGATGTGGGAAGCACACCAGCAGGATTCTGGCTTTGCAGAGAGTCCTTGATTCTTTTTTTTTCTTTTTTTCCTTTTTGTCCAATAAAACCCATTTTTCTCACCCTTTAAATTGTCTCTGGGTCTAATTTTTCATGGTCATGTGACAAGGAGCCCATCTTTAGCTGAACTAAGGAAAAGTCCTACAAGAAAATCAACCTGTAATCTAGTTTGCAGAAAAAAAACAATAGCAAACAACAACAACAGTAACAAATCAGTAGGTACTCTACTTGGAAAGGATTGTGTTAGAGGTAAGTTAAAGAAGAGGTACACAAAGCAGCTAACAGCACGGGAAATGATGACAATATTTCCTAGAGAAAGGAATATTGGATCTGAAATTTGAAATATGAGTAAAAATTGTGATAAGAGGAATGAATGAGGGGAAGTCTCTCCAGGCAGAAATAGTAGCACATGCCAAGACCAAAAGTAAGAAATAGCATGATGTATTGAGAGGGGCCTGAACTGCCGTGCATGTGAGTGTGTGTGTGCACTGGCTTGCTTCACATGGCCATGAACTTATTAGTAGAACACTTACATGTAGTGGAAAGGATTAGCTAAAATACAAATAAAATACTGTATCACCATATCTGAATGTATCACCAATATTTCACCAGACATGAAGATCCCACGGTATGAAAAAAATCAAAATAGAAGTATAGCAATTCTATTTTTATATATAAAAAACTAATGTACTTTGCTTACAAATAAACTACTTTTTTTACAAATGTAAAATTCAAATTTCCAAATTTGATGCTGCAGGTTCCCTGACTATAAAAATAGGGTCAAAAGTAAGTATCTCTAAGGGTCATTCTCTTGTTAAAATTCTAATATGATAACTTATATAATCCTTTAACATATTATCTGTAAAACAGGACTTTACTCTGCTATAACAATCACAAATGGAAATGACAGGACAAATGGGAAGACTATACTGATAATGTCTCTGACTAGTTTGCTCAAGAGCTGTGAGTCATACTCTGTATGTGTGTGTGTAATATTTATCTCTGGGACTAAGGCATTCATATATGAGTCATACTCTGTATGTGTGTGTGTATATATGTGTGTGTCTATATATGTGTATATATGTATATAGTCATATCACTAATGGAATACTTATTAAGAATAAATAGGCTATTCTAGGTTAGAACAAATGCAGATCTAGTTTTACAATACACACTGCATTTCACCCCAGAAGAAATCAAAACATCCATGATTATGAAGATTCATTTGTACTATATTTATGGTAGAAAATAATAACACCTATCTCAAAAGGCCATTGGGTATGGTAAATGCATTTTTAAAAAATATCTGATAAAGTAACTAACACATAATACCATGTTCATAATGCTTTTTATACATACATTTGTTGTTTTATACATAGCTAATTAATATTGTTGTTGTTACCATGAAAATAAACTATCCTCTTATACTCTGATCATTGGCTGCACATAGCCCTTCGAGGGACTCAGAAAGAAACATAGGTAACAGACATTCTTTATGTGAAAGTTCTTTGTTCATTACATGGAGCTTCCTTTGATACATTTCTTTTCTACAATTCCCAGAGAGCTTGTACTATATCAATAGGAAAGAAATGAATGCCTTTTCTCCACTCTTAACCAAGTCTACCTGCTATAGTCATTCAAAAACAGATGTGAGTTTATGTCATACTGATAAATACACTGTTCGATTCTAGTGATACGTGTGAACAAAATGAACAAATAGTCACTGTTTCTATTCTCTAGACCAAGTATGAGATGCAGACAGCTGGAAATAAGAGACACAGAGTTAGGAGAATCCAAGGGTAAGTAGAATAGAGGCATATTTGAAGGCAACATAAGACAGAGAAGAGTGACTTGGGAAGTCTTAGATATTCATTGGTCATAAAACCCCAGAAGTTTGCTGTTTTTTTTTTTTTTTTTTTTTTTTTTTTTTTTTTTTTTTTTAATAACAACAACAACAACAAAAAACAGAGGTTTGCTCTGTCACTCACACTGGAGTGCAGTAGCACAATCTCAGCTCATAGCCGAGATTTTCCCAGGTTCAAGGGATTCTCAAAACTCAGTCTCTCAAGTAGCTGGGATTACAGGCATGAACCACCATACTGGGCTATTTTTTTTTCTTTTACCATTTTCAGTAGAGACTGGGTTTCACTGTGTTGGCCAGGTTGGTCTCGAACTCCTGGCCTCAAGTGATCCATCCACCTCAACCTCCCAAAGTGCTGGGATTACAGGCGTGAGCCAATGTACCAGGCTTATATCTTAAAACAAAAAGAGAAACTTATTTTGATTACATGCCCCACTCAGCCTATAGACCAGATCTCTTTTTCCTCTCAAAGCAAAACCTTCTAAAATAGCTTTCTGTAGTTTCTTTATCCACTTATCCATCTCCAATGTTTTTTTCTCTTTCCATTATTGGTCCTTCACATGACTCCAGGAAAACTTCTCATGTCAACGGCACTAATGGCTTCAGGATAGCCAACCACATCACTAACTCAAATTCTCAATAATCTTCATTATTTTATGATAATTACTCTCTATATATGTGATGATTATGTGATGATTAATATCGAGTGTCAACTTGACTGGATTGAAGGATGCAAAGCGTTGTTCCTGGGTGTGTCTGTGAGGATGCCACCAAAGGAGATTAACATTTGAGTTGTGAATTGGGTGATGCAGACCCACCATCAATCTGGGTGAGCCCCATCTAATCAACTGCCAGTGCAGCCAGGACTAAAGCAGGCAGAGGAGCATGGAAAGACTCGACTGGCTGAGCTTTCTGGCCTCCATCTTTCTCCCATGCTGGATGCTTCCTGCCCTTGAAAGCTTTTTGGACTCCTGGACCTGCACCAGTGGTTTGCCAGGGGCTCTAGGGCCCTTTGGCCACAGACTGAAGGCTGAACTGTTGGCTTCCCTACTTTGGGGGTTTTGGTACTCGGACTGGCTTCCTTGCTCCTCAGCTTGCAGATGGCCTATTGTGGGACCTCACCTTGTGATGGTGTGACTCAATACTCCCTTTCATACACATCTACCCTATTAGTCTCCTGTCACTCTACAGAACCCTAATACTATATATATATGTGTGTGTGTGTGTGTAGATGTATGTATTATATATAGACAGATGTGTCTATATATGTGTATATGTGTGTATCTATATGTAATTATGTATGTAATATAGATATACGCATATAGTTAGATTGAGAATTTAGCTCCAGGCTTGCATATGCAAGCTTGTCTCTATCCACATCAGAGTATAAAACAAAATACTCTCATTAAATTAAAAAAAATCAAACCTCATACTATGGCAAACACTGATATGGAGGTTAGGAGCTGGAGTAATCACCAAGATGGAAAATCACCCTAATTGCCAAATGAAACCCTGGGAATATAAAGTAGAAATAAGCCCCAAATGACTCAACAGCTCAGAATACAGAAGCCCACAGAAAAATCAATCTGACAGAAAAGCTAGCTCAAAAACAAAGTTTCAAATCCTAAGAAGTAATGATTCAATGTGAGAAGGAGTAAACAAACACAGCAGAAAAATTAGCATTCAAAGAGCTTAAGCTACAGCAATGTGAAAATGCCAAAAAACCACATATTATTAAATGATAAACAAATTATAAATTATAATTAATAAAGTAAATAATAGGAAACTGTGAGAACATAAAGGACAGATTTGGGGTAAAAACTAGAACTTTCTAAAAAGCTACATAAAGTTCTGGAAACTAAAAAGACAATGGATGAATGAAATAGATATTATTGAGGAATAAATAAATATATAAAAGATCAAAATTAAATAACATGAAATGCAGAAAAATGTTCTGAAAAAAATTGTAATGAGATAGAAGGATTAACAGATATACACTGAAATCCGGAATTCCATATCAAGCTGTCTACTTGACATATGTACATTTTACATGTATATTTTATAACTCCACAAAGGCCAGCCCTAAAGTCAACTACAGTCAATACTTTCACTGATACTCCTTTCCTTGCCAGAACTCAGGCACATGGTTACCAATAAATAAAGGGTGGCTAGGAAATTCACTTTACCTATGTAGAGTCATCCAAGTAAGATGAGGAAATAGATACAATATGTACTTGTCGATTCTCTGCCAAACAAATTAGAATTGTAAGTATATAGAAAATTTGAATGAAAAAAATGTATCTACTATAAAATGTATGTGTGGGTGTGTTTGTCCATTTTCACACTCCTATAAAGAACTTCCCGAGACTGGATAATTTCTGAAGAAAAGAGGTTTAATTGACTCACAATTCAGCATGGATGGGGAGGCCTAAGGAACCTTGCAATCATGGTGGAAGGCCAAGGGGAAGCAAGGCACCTTCTTCACATGGTAGCAGGAAGTGTAAATGCTGAAGAAAGGGGGAGGAGCCCCTTATAAAACCAACAGATCTTGTGACAACTCACTATCACAAGAATAGGATGAGGGAAACCACCCCCACAATTCAATTAGCTCCATCTCCTCTCTCCTTTGACACATGGGGACTACAGAGATTACAATTCAAGATGAGATTTGGGTGGGGACACAAAGCCTACCCATATCATTTTTCCCCTGGCCCCTCCCAAATCTCACGTTTTTTTCTAATTTCAAAACCAATCATGTCTTCCCAACCTTCCCCCAAATTCTTAAGTAATGCCAGCATTAACCCAAAACTTCAAGTCCAAAGTCTCACCTGAAATAAAGCAAGTCCTTTCTGCCTATGAGCCTGTAAAATCAAAAGCAATTTAGTAACTTCCTAGATACAATGGGGGTAAAGGTATTGGGTAAATACACCTGTTCCAAATGGAAGAAACGGGCAAAAAACAAAGGGTGACAGGCCCCATGCAAGTCCAAAATCCAGTGGTGCAGTTATTAAATCTTATGTTAGGCTTGTCCAAAGGTACAGAACTAATAGGATAGATGAAAATATGAAGCAGAGTTTATTAAGGAGTATTGACTCACATGATCACAAGGTAAAGTCCCTCAATAGGCTGTCTGCCAACTGAAAAGCCAGGAAGCCAGTCCAAGTCCCAAAACCTCAAAGGTAAGGAAGTAGAAAGTGCAGCCTTCAGTCTGTGGCCAAAGGCCCAAGAGTCCCTCGCAAACCACTGGTGTAGGTCTAAGAGTCCAAAAGATTTTTAGGGCAGGAAGCATCCAGCATGGGAGAAAGATGGAGGCCAGAAGACTCAGCCAGTCAGGTCCTTCCATGTTCCTCTGCCTGCTTTTATCCTAGCTGCTCTCTTAGATGATCAGATGATGCCCACCCTGATTGTGGGTGGGTCTACCTCTCCCAGTCCACTGACTCAAGTGTTAATCTCCTTTGGCAACACCCTCACAGACACACGCAGGAAGAATACTTTGTATGTTTCAATCTAATCAAGTTGACACTCGATATTAACCATCACAAATCTTAAAGCTCCTAAATAATCAACTTTGACTCCATGTCTCACATCCAGGTCATGCGGATGCAAGGAGTGAGCTCCCACAATCTTGGGCAGCTCCAACCCCTGTGGCTTTGCAGGGTACCAGCCCCATTGTGGCTGCTTTCATAGGCTGGCATTGAGAGCCTATGACTTTTCCAAGCACACAGTTTAAGCTGTCAGTGGATCTACCATTCTGGGGTCTGGAGGATGGTGGCCCTCTTCTCAGAGCTCCACTAGGGAGTGCCCCAGTGGGAACTCTGTGTGGGGGCTCTTGCCCCACATTTTTCTTCTGCACCACCCTGGCAGATGTTCTACATGAGGACTTCATCCCTGCAGCAAACTTCTGCCTGGACATCCAGGCATTTCCATACATCCTCTGAAATTTAGTTGAAGGTTCCCAAACCTCAATTCTTGACTTCTGTGCACCTACAGGCCAAACGCCATGTGGAAGCTGATGAGCCTTGGGGCTTGTACCCTCTCAAGCAATGGCCTGAGCTGTATGTTGGCCCCTTTTAGCTACAGCTGGGATGCTGGGCACCAAGTCCCAAGACTGCCCAAAGCAACAAGCCTCTGGGCTTGTCCCAGGACATATTTTTTCCTCCTAGGTTGACCTGTGATGGGAGGGGCTGCTTTGAAGGTCTCTGACATGCCTTGGAGACATTTTCCCCATTGTTTTGGCAATTAACATTTGGCTTCTTGTTACTTAAGCAATTTCTGTGGCAGGCCTGAATTTCTCTGCAGAAAATGGGTTTTCTTTTCTATAGCATTGTAAGGCTGCAAATTTCCCAAGTTTTTACGCTCTGCTTCCCTTTTAAACATAAGTTCCAACTTCAGATCATCTCTCTCAAATTCAAAGTTCCACAGATCTTTAGGGCAGGGGCAAAATGCTACCAGTCCCCTTGTTAAAGCATAGCAAAAGTCATCTTTATTCCAGTTCCCAACAAGTTCCTCATCTCCATCTGAGACCACCTCAGCCTGAACTTCATTGTCCATAAAGGTATTAGCATTTTGGTCAAAACTATTCAACAAGTCTCTAGGGAGTTCCAAACTTTCCCACATTTTCCTGTCTTCTTCTAAGCCCTCCAAACTGTTCCAACTTCTGCTTGTTACCCAGTTCCAACATTGCTTCCATATTTTCAGGTATCTTTATAGCAGCACTCCACTGTCTGCAGTAGCAATTTATGTATCTGTGTGTTTTCACACTGCTATAAAGAACTGCCGGAGACTGAGAAATGTGCAAATGAAAGAGTTGTAATTAGCTCACATTTCAGCATGGCTGGGGAGGCCTCAGGAAACTTACAATCATGTCAGAAGATGAAGGAGAAGCAAAGCACTTTTTTCACAAGGCAGCAGGAAGGAAGAAGGGGGAAGAGGAGAGCCCCTTATAAAACCATCAGAGCCTATGAGAGCTCTCTCATTATCATGAGAACCACAGAGGCAAAAACACGCCCATGACTTAATTACCTTCACCTGGTCTCTCCTTTACATGGGGATGGGGTGGGAGGAGGGATCGGGGAGAGGGGAGGATTATAGGGATCATGGAGATTACAATTCAAGGTGAGATTAGGACCCAAAGCCTAACAATTTCAATGGGTATGAGTGTGTGTCCCTATACCCCCAACCCTGACAAAACGAATGAAAAGGGAACATACTTCCTTTTCAAGAGACCATGCAATGAATATACCAACATGCAATGACTATTTACAAACTTCACTGTATACTTCACAAAAGAAGTCTCAACAATTTCCAACAAATTTCCATTTCAACAAATTCAAGAAATTATTGATAACTTTTGTAGTCACCAAAGCAATTAAAGTAGAATTCAAATTTAAAAAAAAAAGTTTTTAAGATTCTTTGGAAATTTATATGAGTTAAATAAAACAATTAAAAACTACAAATAAATGTCCTACACATACACTGTGTAGGATTCAGCCATACCAGTGGCTAGAGGCTGATTTAAATATATTAAGTAAAATATAGATTCAAAATAAATGAGTTAAACTACAAGTCATAAATAGGTCTTGATATTTATATAGATATAAAATATCTACGAAGTTTTATTTAAACAGATACTAAGCACAGTGTAGGTGTACACTATGGGAAGGTAAGTTGGTGCAAAGAATTGGGAGAACAAACTAGTGCTACCCATCAAATCTGAAGTGGTTCTTACACAGCAGTTCTATTTGCTTGAAATAGAACCTGGAGAAATTTACTACATTCTTTACAATGATTTTTACATGGCATAGTTTGTAACTGAGTATATATGTACATCCATCAATGGGTAATTGATAAATAAACCTACAGTGGTTCCTACAACATTTAAGATTAGACTTTCATTTATCAATATACATACATCTGTAAAATATTTTTAGTGTAAAAAGCAAACTGCAGAATTATATAGGATAAAATCGGTCATTTAAATTTTGCACAAACGAAATATTGCTTTGAGTACACTAATATGTAGTAAAAGATCAAAACTATACACAGAAAGAACATTCACCGCTGTGCATCTTCATTATAGGAAAAGAGGGAAGAAATAGAAGGCAGGCATTTCGCTATAACTGTATGTGTCCTTCTTAAAAACCATCTAAAGAATATGTGACAATCTGTCATGAGCCAACTAATGCCTTCACTGTGTTTGATAGTTAGCAGGGCCTTGGGTGCGGGTCACCAGCACTCAGAGGCCAGGTCAGGGCTCTGCTTCATCCAGGGCGCAGCTGCAGGAAAACTGTACAAGGCTATGAGCTGGATCCCAAAAGGCAGAGGCTGCAGTCAAACTCCCATCGAAAGGGGGAGGGGAGGGTCGTGACCTCCGTGAACCTGAGTAAGCTAGAGGGTGGCATGGCTTATAACATGGGCAACTGCCATTATAAGTGCCAGCTTAGACTTTGTTGTGGCACCAGATGTGGGCCTGAAAGCTTTTGAGCAGCAGCTGCAGGCTGGTGCCAGACAGGTGGAGACGGGGTCACATTCGAGTTTGCTCAGAAGCGGACGCAGCCCTGAGTGACACCTACTAATGACTCAGATGGGCAGCTTTTAGCCAGGTCTGCAAGGACATGAACCTCACCCTGGCTGCCACTGACAGCTGTTTCCTCTGTGCGGTAGGGATCCTGGCTCTAGGCTGCTCACTCATGAGCCACACACCTGTGCCGCTGCATGACCGTGAAAAGCGGCTACATGAGGCCGCCTTCCTCCTGGGTTGGCATATATTCACACCTGCTGCCTGCCTGGGACAGCATGCCTACCCTGCCTGGCGAGAGCGGAGCCCCGGAACTCCCCAACCCCTGCCCCTGGAGCTTCCATTCCAACCAGTGCCAAGGACTTCTTCTTCCCCCTTCCAAATAATGAAGATTGTGTTTGGGCAGGGGGAACTAAAGAAGGTGGTTCTAGTTACAACCCAGGTTCAAATATCCGAATAGGCTCCATCTCCAGATATTCTGCTCTACTGATGTGGAAGGTGACACTTGAATCATTGTTCATTAAAAACCTTCCGGGTGATTCGATCACTGCAGCAAAGGTGAAGAAACACTAAGTCCAAGTGAACAGAAATGGAGGAAGCAGCAATGGCCATGTGGGGTTCAGCCAGAGGCTACTGAGATCATCTAAGAGATGAGCTCGATGTCAATGCATTTCCTATTCCAATTGGCATAAAGATGGTGGCTGATAAACACTCATCACCTGTATGAATGAAACAATGAATGAGCATAATCAAAGTACTCAGGTCCTTATTCTACATAATGGAGTCCAAATGAAAGGTCCAAATTCCCTTCCCAAGCAATTGTTTAGATTACTTAAATGTCCCTATGTAGTGATTGTTGGTTATTTCCTTTGAGTCAGAGAACCAAATGAAAGGGAAAAGAAAAAGGATAAAAAATAAAGATACCATAACTGGCAAAAATAAGGTCACTAGATAAATGTTTAAGTGAAACCGGAAACATTGAAGGAAAAAATTATAGAGCCTAATAAGCCAGATCATATTTATTTTTACATCATATTTATGTATGTCATTCTATTTATGTTATCCTGAGGGTATCTCATATGTGTCATGTGCATATATAAGTTAGTTCTTACGATGTAGGCTAAATAATGTGAGTTTAGACTTGTTTTCTGATAATAGCATATATAAATCATCAATTAAATCTATAAATAATAAAGTTCTATAACAGTAGGAAATACATTTTCATCTACTATATAATACACCCTGACTCAGTGTGATATTTAAAGACTTCTAAAGAATTGCAAATATGATTATTAATCCTATAGCTAAATCACAAGTATAGAAAATATAATTTAGCATTCATGCAGCATTTTGTATCTCTAGAGAGCTTGCAATTATTAAGTTAAAGCATTAATGGTTAGTCACCAAAATTTTAGATGGAATCACAAGTTCTTTTTCTACTTTACAGGCCCCCATGGGGTAGAGAAAGTGAGATAAGTGACTCATGCTCAGTGGGAAATGCATTACTCCCACACAGTTTTTCTTCAAGCCATGAACACTTAGCCAACTAGTGCTTTATAACTAAAGTCTCCAGCATTCTCTCTACCCACACTTAGTGCCCTGTAATTGCACAAGTTACAAATGTTCAGGGAAAATACTTTTTGTTGCTGTTGAAAATGCTTAATTTTATTTGATAAATTAGCCTTTTACAAGTTCCCCAGGCAACTCCTTGTATATGAAAGTGTTTCTGCATAGAGTAAACTCTCCTGATAGACAAAGCTCTTGGTTTTGTTCATAATTCTATAGAAATAAAGAAAATAAATGGACATGTATATTGAGTTTTACAGACCCAAAGTTCAAACGATTCCGACTTGTATTTATTTAAGGGGGAAAAAAAAGTGGAAGGGCCAATATAGGTGACAACAGGGAAGTGGTCAGAAAGACAAATAGAAGTAAAATCATGTTAACATTCATAAAAATTAATAGGAAGTAACTCAGATTCCAAGATTAAGAAATACAAAGGAAAATTAACAGAGATGGAATACAGTAACCCAGAAAATGAATATATAATAAAAATATTGATAGAGGAATGGCAAGAAAAGACATTCTCACACATTTCATGTGAATTGTCGTGACTTTTTCAGAGAGAAGATAATTTACCAGAGTGTATTAACAGCTCTTCAATTTTCCCTATGTTTCACAACTAGAAAACTGTTCTAAGTACCAATATATATATAAAAGATTTATGTTCATAATTACTCAACATTACTTCTAATAACAAATATAGGAAATAATCTATATGATTGGGGTCTAATTGAATAAATTATAATTCTTAAAGTGAAAATTATAAAGCTTTAACATCTGTGGAAATTCTGATAACAAAAACATTGAGGGTATATAATGGGGAATAAGAAGGCAAAATGCACAAATTGTATGTATATAATGATTCTGATTATTTACATATACCTTGTATACACACACACACACAATAACATGATATACAAGATACCCAAGATAAACAAAAAATGAGGCTTTCCATTTTGTCCAGCTTTACCTAAGCTCTAAGACCAAAAAGAATGGATTCTTGGTCTTCCCACCTCCCTAAACAAGAAGTCACCATAAACAGATAAAGCGATGACCAGAGAAAATTAAAGGCTGGATCCTATATCTCTTTAGTGCTCCCATCTCCGAGATGAATAATGGGAAGATTCACAAGGAGATGCTGGAAAGGCCTGTTATTTGACTCCTCCCTGCTTCCCCTGAAAATAGGGTAGGGTTACTGGCCTCCACATATAGCCAAATCTAAGGGGCTGCAGAGAACTTCCTGAAGATATTAACATGTGCCACTAGGAGTTTGGGGGACAGTGTGGTGCCTCAGTGACATTGGAAAAAGGAAAAGTAACCTGTTCCTATGGAGCAAAGAAATGATGCTTCACTGATAATTGCCTGTAATTTCAGAATTTTTTGGAACAGGAATGTTATGAGTGTGTGTGGGATGATCCATGAGTAGGTCCCATAGAGAGGAGCTGGACATTCATCATTAAAAACTACAACAACAAAATAATGAACTCCACTCAAAAGGACCAACTGGATGGATGAAGTGCTATCAACAGAAGAATTTTATATGGAAGGGACTGTGGGAGGGATTAGAGCTGATACAGGAGCAGTCAGTGGCTAATCTGAAGAGACAACTGAAGAGACAAACAAATGGGAGAGAGAGACAGTGCCTGTACCTCTAATGACCAGTAGAGCACCCACAACTGAAACAAGAGCACCAGTCCACAAGACTCATTCTTCCGCTTTCCTCTCTTCCAGCTCTGAAAAAGTATGAGTGTGGCAATCTCACAGGAAAGACAGACAGTGTGGTAGCCTGGTGTGGGAACAAGTGCAGATGCACACAGCCCTTCCTCCCTGCAGGACCCCTGTCTGAGGCTGATGAGGGATGGAATCTGATAGTTGATGGGACGGGATTTCCTAATCATTCGCATATTGGACCATTGTTAACATCCAATAATATTGAAGCTCTATGCTATTCCTAGGTTTTAATCATGAATGAAAGAAAAAGAACTTGTTCAAGGTAGCAGTATGAAAAAGATATCACAGTTTCTCTTCTCATTTGCAACATGTCCAATATACCAAACATTCCAAGAGGTAGACAGTTTTATTCCTATGAGTTTTAGAATTTAGGTAATTTTTATTTTACTTAGTATGTTAGTCTTCATTTTCACAGTATTGTAAGAGAGCAAGAAATCCAATATATTTTTTGTCGAAAGGTGCCCATCTTTCAAAGGGAGCCAATATTTTAAATGACCCCAAAATGTAAAGAATAAAAACTGAAATATTTAGGTTGTGTCTGACACAAAGGCATTCATTAGTGAATTGTGAGAGAATACTTGCAGAGTAACAAAATAGGATGGAATATGGATTTCCAATAACTAAATAGTGCCAAACAGTAAAACAGAATAATTAGGAGGCACAGTATATACAGTTAGGAACAGATATGAGAGGAGGTAACAGCAAAAATAGCCTGACCAAGGAAAAATAAATGAATCAAAATGCAAGGTTTGAGGATATAACTCAATTAAGAATTAACAAAGGTCTTCATAGCATAGAAGTTGTCCATGCAATACACACCTACTTTGGGACGTTAGTTATCTTTGATAAATATTCACAAAAAACATCCTAACACTTGCCACTCAAGTCCAAACCAACCTGATTTCAATCTTTCCCAAACTATCTCCATAGTTCACACAATATAATGGTACAATGATTCTTGCACAATAATGCTGAAATATGTTAGTGAGTAGTGGCATTTAACCTCAAAATATATCTGAATGACATAATCATGAAGTTTTTACTTTTTTTCTTTTTCTCTTTTTTTTAGAGACGGAGTCTGGCTCTATCACCCAGGCTGGAGTGCAGTGGCACAATCTCGGCTCATTGCAAGCTCAGCATCCCAGGTTCACACCATTCTCCTGCCTCAGCCTCCCAAGTAGCTGGGACAACAGGTGCCCTCCACCACGCCCGGCTAATTTTTTGTATTTCTAGTAGAGATGGGGTTTTGCCATGTTAGCCAGGATGATCTCGATTTCCTGACCTCGTGATCCTCCCGCCTCGCCCTCCCAAAGTGCTGGGATTACAGACGTGAGCCACCATGCCAGGTTGAAGTTTTTACTTTCAACCATATCGATTCCAGTACTGTCTTTCTCAGGTATATTTCCGAGTTTATTCTTGTTTACCCAGAGTCTTTTTTTTTTTTTTTTTTTTTTTGTAATTTCAACACTTATTTTAGATTCAGTGGGTACATTTTGTTACATGGAAATATTGCATAATGCTGAAGCTTGGGGTCTGGATACCACCACCGAGGTAGTGAGAATAGTACTCAACAGGTCCTTGTTCAACCCATACCTCCCACCCTCCCCACTCTAGTAGTCTACAGTGTCCGTTGTTCCAATCTTTGTGTCCAGGTGTGACCAATGTTTATCTCCCACTTATAAGTGATATCATGCAATATTTGGCTGTTCATTCCTGTGTTAATTTGCTTAGGGTGATTGCCTCCAGCTACATCCCTGTTGCAACAAAAAACATTTTTATGGCTGCATAGTATTCCATGATGTATACGTACCACATTTTTTTCTAATCCACTGTTGATGGGCACCTTGGTTGATTCTATGTCTTTGCTCTTGTGAATAGTGCTGCAATGAACATATGCGTGCCTGTGTCTTTACAACAGAATCGTTTATATTCTTTCAGCTATATACCCATTAATGGGATTACTGAGTGGAATGGTAGTTCTGCTTCTAAGTTCTTTGAGAAGTCTCCAAACTGCTTCCCACAGTGGCTGAAGTAATTTACATTCCTGCCAACAGTATATAAGTACTCCCTTTTTTCTGCAGCCTCAACAGCAGGTTATTATTTGACGTTTAAGTAATAGCCATTCTGACTGGTTTGATGGTATCTCATTGTGGTTTTGATTTGCATTTCTCTGATGATTAGTGATTAGGACCATCTTTTCATGTTTGTTGGCCATTTGTTTTCTTTTCAGAAGTGTCTGTTCATGTATTTTGCCCACTTTTTGATGGAACTGTTTTGTGTGTGTGTGTTTTTTTTTTTTTTTTTTTTTTTTTTTTTTTTTTTTTTTTTTTTTTTTATTTTTTTTTTTTTTTTTTTTTTTTTTTTTTTTTTTTTTTTTTTTTTTTACTTAATTAAGTTCCTTGTAAATTCTGTATGTTAGACCTTTGTCAGATGAATAGTTTGTGAATATTTTCTCCCATTCTGTAGGTGGTCTATTTACTCTGCTGGTAGTTTCTTTTGCTGTGCAGAAGATCTTTAGTTTAATTACCTACCACTGTCAGTTTTTGTTTTTGTTGCATTTGCTTTTGGGGACTTAGTTAAAAATCCTGCCAAGGTTGATGCTGAGAAAGGTGTTTCCTAGGTGTCTTTCTAGGAATTTCATAGTTTGAGGTCTTACATTTAAATGTTTAATAAATTTTGGGTGAACTTTTGTATAGGGGTCCAATTTCATTCTTTTCATATGGCTAGCCAGTTATCTAAGCACCATTTATTGAATAGGGAGTCTTTTCCCCATTGCTTGTTTTAGTCAGCTTTGTTGAAGATCAGGTGGTTGTAGTTGTATAGCTTCATTTCTGGATTATCCAACCTTCCCCATTGGTCAATGTGTCTGTTTTCTAATCAGTACCATGCTGCTTTGGTTACTGTAGCTTTATAGTATAGTTTGAAGCCTAGTAGTGTGCTGCCTTCAGCTTTGTTCTTTTCACTTAGGGTTGCTTTGGCTCTTTAGGCTCTTTTTTCGTTCCATATGAATTTCAGAATAGACTTTTCCAATTCTGTGACAAATGACATTGATAGTTTGACATAAATAACTGTGAATATGTAAATTGCTTTGTGCAGTATGGTCATTTTAATGATATTGATTCTTCCAATCCATAAGCATGAGATTTTTTTCCATTCATTTGTATCATCTCTGATTTCTTTCAGCAGTGTTTTGTAGCTCCCCTCAGAGATCTTTCCCCTCTTTCATAAGATATCTTCATAGGTATTTCAGTTTTGGGATGGGGCTAAACAAGATTGTGTTCTTGATTTGGCTGTCAGCTTGAATGTGTATAGAAATGCGACTGACTTTTGTATGTTGATTTTGTATCCTGAAACTTGAAGTTTTTTTTTTTTTTTTTTAATCAGTTCTAGGAGTTTTTTGGTGGTATCTTTAGGGTTTTCTGGGTATAGAATCATATCATCAGTGAAGACAGATAATTTGATTTCTTCTTTTCCTATTTGGATGGGGTATGCCTGTCTTGTTTCAGTTCGCAAGGGGAATGGTTCCAGCTTTTATCCATTCAGTATGGTGTTGGCAGTGGTTTTGTCATTGATGGATCTTATTACTTTGAAGTATGTTCCTTCAACCTATTCTGTTGAGTGTTTTTATCAAGAAGTGATGTTGGATTCTATCAAAAGCTTTTCGTGCATCAATTGAGATGATCATATGGTGTTTGCTTTTAATTCTTTTTATGTGGTAAATCACATTTACTGATTTGCATGTGTTGAACCAGATTTGCATCCCAGGAATAAAGTCTACTTAATCATTTTGTATTAACTTTTTGATGTGCTGCTGGATTCAGTTTTGCTGATGATTTTCATGTCGATGTTCACCAGGGGTTTTGGACCTGAAGTTTTCTTTTTCATGGTATCTCTACCAGATTTTGGTATCAGGCTGATGCGGTCATCATAGAATAAATTAGAAAGGAGCCCATCCTTCTTGATTTTTTGGAATAGTGTCAGTAGGATTGGTACCAGTTTTTTAAAACTTTCTTGGTATTGGAGATAAATAATATGTTCACATTAAATATGAAACACATCACATGCCATCTACTATTTTAGTTTTTCACTTATCACTTGAGTAGTATTTTATACTTTTCTCATGGCCTTTGCCATGCTCCACCACACTAGTGATCAGAATTCCATCTTAATTCCTGTGCTGATGGGCCACCTGCTTATTTGCTCTCAGATCTATTCCTTCCCCTTCCATTGCAGAGAAATCAATTTCCCAGGGCCTCTTGCTAGTAGCTTCCTGGTAGATTGAGGCAATGGAAGATTCTGGCAGAAGACTGGCAGGCGGAACTGGAGAGAACCCAGAGCATTTCTCCTCTGATGTCTAGAGATGCATCTCTTACTGCTGTTGCCTGTCCACTGTGGCTCAAAGTCCTTTCTGGTAGCTCTTTCATCTGAGTAGGGAAGCACCAACAGTAGTTTGTTTTTGCCACACAGCTCCTGCTACAGGGTCTGGCAACCCTGGTTCACACTGTAGTTTCTCTTCACCCTTTTAGCTCCTTCCTACCATTACTAATCTATATGTTACCCAGTAGCAGTTTACATAGCTTCTCAGATCTTCAGTTGAATCTGTTAAATACTCTGACCAGGCGCTGGCTCACGCCAGTAATCCCAGCACTTTAGGAGGTGGAGACGGGCGGATCATGAGGTCAAGAGATAGAGACCATCTGGCTAACACGGTGAAACCCGGTCTCTACTAAAAAATACAATTAGCCAGGCGTGGTGGCGGGCACCTGTAGTCCCAGCTACTCGGGAGGCTGAGGCAGGAGAATGGTGGCAACCCGGGAGGCGGAGCTTGTAGTGAGCCGAGATCACGCCACTGCACTCCAGCCTGGGCGACAGAGCGAGACTCCGTCTCAAAACAAACAAACAAACAAACAAACAAAAACAACTCTGTTCATAGACCTAGAGTATTTCTATTTACTAGATGGACACTGACAAATACAGAGTGTATGTTTTATGAGTAGTGATTTTCTCTTACTCATTTTCATATCTCTCAGTATCAACAATGTATACTAAACGATGGCACTTCAAAAATATATCAAACTGAAAATATGAATTTATATAAAAATATTGAAAGATTTTCCTTCTATTATACTGAAATCACATGCTCCTAAGAATGCTGTATATTTTGTTATTAAATATTAACCTTTGAAACTTCATTCTTCCATGGAATAGCAAAATGCACCATCATTTTTGACAGAGCATTTGCTTTGCAAACAAGATGTGAGATTACAGGTATACAAATTGTGTAGACTTCTCAGGCTTTTATTTTTCCATTGAAATGAAACTTAGCTATAGAACCACAAAGCAAACTCAGGTTTTTAACCTCATCTGAGAAATAGTATATATTATTTACAAACTCAGATTATCTCCAAAACATGGGACTTAGATACCTACTTAGAGCTCTAATTAAAATGTACTTCTCTAGATGGCCTTTATATCCAGAAATCAAAATCTATTAGATAATGAAATTATCAAAACTATTCCATAAGTCAACATTAACTAGTACATTAAAGTACTCTCATGCAATGTCTGGAAATATGATACATTTTAATATGATGATACATAAGACACATAAATCCTATAATGTGGAATATTTAAGTTTCATCTCTCACTCTGTTGGTATTTCTAAAACAGATGCATTTCAATCCAAAGTTAGGTAAATAATTAAAATAAAATTGGAATAATAAGTGACAGTTTATCTAAAATAAATTTATCTCTGTACCTAAATTCTGAAGGTTGCCTGTTGTGCAACATGGGTCCAGTTTTGCTCCAGAGCAAGTAATGAATTCAACGATGTGAAATGGCATAGGTTAAAAATAGTTTCTACTCAGGAGAATGGAATGGAAGACCCATCTATCTCTTTCTCCAAACCCAAGAAAAAGAAATCTTTTTCCAAGGAGGAGTTGATGAGTAGTGATCTTGAAGAGACCGCTGGCAGCACCAGTCTTCCCAAGAGGAAGAAGTCTTCACCCAAGGAGGAAACAGTTAATGACCCCGAAGAGGCAGGCCACAGAAGTGGCTCCAAGAAAAACAGGAAATTCTCCAAAGAGGAGCCAGTCAGCAGTGGGCCTGAAGAGGCAGCTGGCAAGAGCAGCTCCAAGAAGAAGAAAAAGTTCCATAAAGCATCCCAGGAAGATTAGAATGCAAACGGACATTCTCTGGGAGGTGGGACATACCATAGCCCAAAGTGACATCTTCCACCCTGTGCCCTGTTCCCCAATAAAAACAAATTCACAAAAAAAAAAAAAAAAATAGTTTCTAGGGAGAAGGGCATAATTAGAAAGCTTGCGTCATCAAAAGAAAAGGCATAGTTCCCGCACGTTTCAAAGTCCCCTTGGGAAGAAGTGTCAGAACCACATATTCCGATAAGCAACTCTATATGGTTTGTCCTTCAGCAAATCGACATCACCTTTCTACAGACTTACTCTGCAATTTATGGCATTTCTATAGTTGAAATTGTGTATTAGCTGTTTACGTAAGTAATCTGCAAATGCCAGATTCCCAGAACTTTGAAAGTGTAGGGGTTGCGAGAAGACAGTGTATTGGTGTATTTGAACCAGCCTGTGGTAGCTCATAGGAAGGATATTTTAAACTTTATTTTATTTTTGAGCATCTTTGTTGCAAAGGTAACACAGTTCTGGTCCTAGGAAGATCACATTCTACTAGAATAAATGAGATAATGTACATTAAGATGTACTTATGTTGAGTGCTAACTTCTGCACTCAAAATGGTTGCTACAGATAACAGTAAAGAAAATCTTAACTTTCCTGCACAGAGAAACTAATGCATTTCTCTCAGACAGGAGGGCAATTTTCATCTAAATTTCTTTTGGATTTTTTTTCTTGAAAAAATACTTTATTGGTTTTGTTATTGTGATATTTTTTGTATTATTCTCCAGAATCATTTTTCACTCCTTTAAACACACAGCTCTGATCATTCTCTAGTCAATAATTGCATGAGATCAGCTTCATACCATCTAAAAAATCAGATAAGACAAATGATCTAACATTTAATTAAATTAACTTTATTCTTAAATATGAGATAAATCTAATCTTAAAGCCAAAAAAATACAGTGAAAATGTTTCCTGAGTTTGTTCATGAATAATAAATGCAATCTCCTAGTAAACACATCATAATAAGTACTTTAGCGGATACCTCCATAAATTTTTTTTTTCAAACTTTTCAGTTCAAATTATTAAAGGCCATGAATGAACATAGGGGATTATTACTGCATTGTTTCATATCTAGTTGAGGGACAAAAGAATCCAATCAATTTTATCACTGGCTGGTAAAATACTGAAATTTGAAAACATTTGCTTGATTTCATATAGCCAACCAGTCACATGTTCTGTGAGTTTTGTAGAGTCAGCTTACACAAGGTAGGGAAACCCTGCCTGCAGTTGCATCAAACCATTTGGTCCACTAAGACCTCACTTAAGCTGCCAAGTTATATTTTTTCCCGCATAATATTGTTTGGCATCTGCATTGATCAAATTATCTGGTCAACTGCCAAATGTCCATTTCACTTTGGCATGCAGATGGGGATTGTGAGAGTGAAAAAATAATTTATTAAATTTCTGAAATTTACTAATGTCTTAAAGAGCTCATATACTCATCCAAATTATATAAATTATACTAAAAAAAAAAACTTTAATCACCCCTGAGGATTCCTCTCCAATTAATATATACTTCCAATCATACAAAGTATGCTTCTGAACATGGAAATTGAATAATATGAACACAAATAATTAGATAATTAAAGCACTCATTTTAAAACCTATATTTTAATGTATGGTACAAATCCTCATGGTTTGTGATGCTAACTTGAAAATATATCAATACATATAAAATTTTCTCCTCACAGAATAGTGATGTACAATTTTGTAAGAAAAATATATGTGATATAATTAAATGATTAATAAGTATGTTATTAAAATATTACTATATTTTACCAGATTCTTAGTCATTTATCAAATACATTTTTATTGGCTGCTATGAGACACTGTTTAATTTTTATAGAAGGGGATTATAGCCTGGAAGAAAAGACACATATTCTAATGAATAAAGCACAATGAGGAAAGCAAACTGGGTTAGCAACAAAAAATTGAAATTATTTTTCAGTTATACATAGAAAATTAAAATATAAGCACCTAGTTTCATTAAAAAATACAATGTACTAAAAATTAAACATTGCATTGATATGTGGTTGGAGAAGAGAATTAGAGAGCATCTTTTGTCTTTGACGAAGTCTATGTAATCGAAATCGGAGTGCCTGGTTATAGAGTGGGGGAAGAAAATATCACAACTAAAATGTTTAGGTGCATACATGTGTATGTGCATATAATCTTTAAAATTATATTATTTGTGGAATCTAAAAATCAAATTAATTGAATTCATAAACACAGAAAGTAGAAGGATACTTAAGGGTAGAGTGGGGCTGGGGGTGGGGATGGTTATTGGTTATGAAAAAAATAGTGTAAAATTATCACATATCCACACATCCATTCATATAGTAATTCCAATACAACTCAAATTAAAACATCCATATATTATATTTCATTGTTTTCTTACACTTTTAGGAATGAATGAAGACAAAACTTTTGAAACTATTGAACTACAGCAGTTAAGTGTCATATGCTTTAATCAGAGATAATTCTGCACGGATTTTTCTCCAGAACAAGGTTATAATTGAATCATTGACAGACAGGGTTGATGTCTCATACCATATTATCTCTAGTTCCCTGGCTTCATTTCTCATCCTCAAAAATACCTCCTTTCTGTCTGAAAAGTTCTCCTCCCAATCTCCCTACTTGTCTTTCTAAATAATTCTAGATCCAACTCTAGAGCAACAACTTTACTCTCAAGTTCTCATTCTTTATCAGGAGTAATAAATTATCATATAATTTCAGAAATTTCTGTCTTAGTTTCTTTATAGACTAATGAAACACCAAGTTTCATGAGGCCAAGGGCTTTGCGTGTTTTTTCATTGCCCTATATCTGGCACCTAAAAGAGAAACAGGCACTAACCAGATGCTTTTTGTTTGTTTGTTTGTTTGTTGTTGTTTCAGGAGTCAATGGCTTAGGATAAATCATCATTCTAAATATCTCTGGAGTCCTAACGACTGAGTTCAGCTATTCTAGCATCCCTAAGCCAATAGTCATCTGACAATATCAAGACTTTCACACCATCTTCCTGCCCTTACTCCTTATGTCTCTTCTTAACCAGCATGAGGACAAATTAGTCCAATAAAACTTCCCTCTCAAACAAGATTTATTCCCAATTCCCACTTTATTGGGTTTCTTTTTTCCCTCTCCCTCTCTCTTCTCCCTTTCCTCTCCTTTCCCTCTCTCTGGGTGTTTTATATTTGGTATTCAATATATTTATCTCCTTTAGTCATTTTTTGCTCTGCATTTTGCTATCTGTAAATTTTAATTCACAAAATATTTTTATTATTAAGTAAAACATGCATATTGTAGAAAATTTGAAAAACAATGTAAAGTAAAAATATGAAAATAAAACTCAGCCATCCAATAATATCTACTCTTCCTCCGCGGCTGTCATTTCCTCTTGAATTGCAGGCCATCGCTGTTTCCTGAATTGGTGCAATAGCCTCCTTATCGGGACTTATGTTGCTCATCTACAATCTGCTCTCAGCAGCTCGTTCCTCCTAAAACATCAGTCCTCTGCCCAAAACTCACCACACTCCCCACCTTTATCTCAGAGTAAAACCCAGCGTCCATATGCTGTCCTACAAGTTCCCAAATAACTGGACTCATTGCCAACTCTGACCTCCTCTCCCATATCTGTCTCGCTCCTGCTTAAACCACAAAGCCTGCCCTGCCATTTCTCAAACATTCTGGGACTGTTTGGCCTTTTGGGCCTTGGGTAGCCTTTCCCTCCACCCTATAAATTTTCTTGGTGTGTTACCTGACCTCCTATCAATCTTTGCTCAGGTATCACCTCCTTGATGAGACCTCACCTGACCACCCTATTTATACTGCATCGTATGCCACCTGTGCCCTCAAGGCTGCCTCTGTTTTATTTATTTTTGCAAAATAAAACAAAAAAAATCTTTCATAGGTAGTATACAGTTAGGTATCATTTGTTTTTTCTTGATTGACTACCTGTCCTATAATATAAACTGCTCCAGAGCAAAGAGCTTCCTCTGTATACAGAAATTTTTTTTTTTTATTTCACCAAGACCTAGAATAGTGACAGGACATATCAGTTCCTAAGTAAATACGTATAAATGAATGAACCTATCTAAATCACAGTATCATTTGGTATTCAATAAAGGAAACTTTAGGTATGTTAAGAAAAAAAAAAAGGGATTTAATATAAAAAAGGGAGAAGGTTCTATCTTGGATCACTAAGAATGGTCCCAGTCACTGCAGAACTCACTTACAAGGGTTCTACTCCCTGCATCAAACCAGGAATATGAAGCAGTTTAGATACAACTGGGAAGAGAGAACCAGGACCTGGGAAAAGTGGCTACTGTTTCAACTGCCCCGGACACTCTGAAGTCTGGTGACCACATTCTGGAATGAAATACCTCCTTAGCCACAGCTGCTTCTGGACCAACAGGTTGATGTGCCTACTCCAATAGCAAACAAAAGAAAACAAAAACCAGAATGGTAGCTTCTGAGTCACTTCTGCCTTCCCAGTCTCAGGAGAGTACTGGGAATTGGTAGAACCTAACCAGCATCCTGACCTTATGCTGCAAGGGAGCTCAGAAAATGACTTTTTAGACTCTTTAGCCCGTATTGTAAAGGAAAACATCAGGGGAGGAGAGGAGAATGGAGGTTGAAACTGCCAAACCGCAGTGGCCACCACAATCCATTTCACCCACCATTTTTTATACTTAATATAATTATGTCTCCATGAAAGTGAGGAAGTCTTTGCGAATGTCTCTTTTAAAGATTGCATGATAGCCCACTTCGTAGCTGAGCCATTAACTATTCCTTTGCCAAAGGAAATTACATTTTATCCTGTCTTTATTTTGTCTGCCTGCAATCATATACAACCTTCTACCAATAAAGAATTCTAATAAATATTATTTTCTTCCTTTTACACTACTTTAGGGGTTCTTTAGTTCCCCATAACGTTGAGCTAAAGGCACCAGCTTGGTTGACTTGTTTTATTCTTTTTTTTCTAATTGTGTTAAGCTTTTGTTTCATGCTGTTAAATGAACTAGAGAGTTTCTATTTTGTCTTGGAGTTTGTATTTTTCCAGAATTACTAGACTGAAGGAAAAGAATACTCTTAAGTCAATGCATATTGCTGTGATGTTTTCTTCAGAAATATACTAACCTGTTTCACTATTTGCAAATGCATTCACTACTACGAATAGCGTGTTGAACATATTCTAAAATTCTAATTTATTTAAGGTATAACTTAGAATGGAGTGCACAAATACTAGCTATACTGCTTAATAAACTGCTACAAAGTGAACAGCCCTGTGGACCAACCTCCCAAGTCCAGTACAGAATATTGCCAGCACAGAAGATGCTGCAGCCTTTCCCTTCACCACAGTGGCCACTAGTCTGATTCTTGTCATTCCAAGTCAGTTTCCCTTGTTTTTGAAATGTCTATAAATAAAACACTGTATATAATATTTCCTATCTGTTTCTTCCACCTAACATTATGTATCTGAGGTGCAGCCATGTTTGTGTTTTGTTCTATCATTTCTCTATAGCTTTCCATCCTAGATATATATTACAAATACATTAATGACATTTTTGTTCATCCATTTTATGCTGTTTCAAGTTCGGGGCTATTATGGAAAATACCGGTATCTTTTGTACTTCTGTATCTTTTAAAATAATCACTTGATGAATAATGACTTTCCTGACAGTTGTTTAGAAGAATTATTTTAATGTCTACTTCAAAGGTTTTATTGTATAAATATTTGTGTTTACATTTTACTACACGTATGGCCTATGTAAATTCTGACTGGGAAAATTATTGAAATTTTATTTGGGAGAAATATTTATGTTTACAATTGTTTCCTTTTGTGTTCAGTGGTTTTATTCTTAGTTTGAAGTGTAAATATTTTGATGTATGGTTATAATTATCAATTTTAAGTATAAATCAATATATTTTGACACCTAAAGTCTTAGCCTACTTTTATTCCCAATTCTTTCATTTCTATGTTGCTGATCTTCACTAATTTAATCTTGGATTAGAGGTACTATTATAATAACTATTTGTATAATACAGTTTAAAACTTAGCTTTTACATTTGTTTCAATGTTTGACATATTTCAACTTTTATTAGAAACAACGTAATTATCTCTCTAGACAATATAGATAAAGGATAGTAATTGTTAGGCTAATGTCATATTAAAATAAGTTTCAGAAAGAATATATTAACCACCAGTAAAGGTTATCACCTCCCTGACAGTTCAATAGGCAATCTGGTGCTCAGGGCTCACTTGAGAAGAATAGGATTATAACAATAGTATTAATGAGCACACATTTATTAAACATTTAATTATATGTTGGTAGCACATTGTGTGCCTACAGTCTGACTGTAAGGCTTGAGTTGTTATCTTCACATTATGCTTCTGGCAGCGGACTACTTCAAATATGTCACGGGTGGGGAATGGACCACTACATGACTAGGCTTGGTTTTCATCGGCTCCTATGTGGATCTGTATGTGCCTGCAAGGTTACTGCATTCAGTATTTCCACATGGGTTTATCTAGCTAAAACAAACACCAACAGACTGCAAGACACTTGGCTTTCCCTAGATATGCAAATGACAAGACTCCTTCAATGCTCATGCTGAATTTTACATGATGTCAAGGAGTTTATCTGCACCTATAGTTTTACTCAAATTAATTGCAAGATCCAAAGGCCTGTAGCTAATAATATAGGGTCTCAATAAAGCCATCTTCCCTGAATCTGCTGATTTATGTAAGATCAAATAATAACTTTCCTTTTCAAAATGTAACTAAATAAATTAAAGGGTAAGTACTATTAATAGCATCTTACTATGCACACATCAAGAGTAAATCTGGCTCTCCATATGATGATAAAGAACATTTTCTAGGCCATCAAAATTAACATTTGAGATGAAATAAGTATTTACAACTTTACATAAAAGCAAATTAAGAATAAATAGATAAATCCCAAGAAAACAGTCGAACACTGAATTCAGCAGTAAATTTGTTTAACAAGAATACATGACTAAGAAGTGTTTATGCTACAATGGCAGAAATGGTTTTGCTCTCAAGAGGTTACTCATAGAATTCCTCTGATAAATTGCTCACTAGAAGGGGAAAAGTAACCTCAAATCATCTCAATAATTGCCCAAAAAGCATTTGATTAAAATTTAAAAATCCTTGATTACAACTTAAAAATTCATTTCAAAAAAGAGAAATTTAGGACATTACAATCAGCAGGATATTCCATAGACTCATAGACATTCTCTACAGTCATCGTCATCATCATCATAATTATCACATTTAATGTTAAAACGATGCATCAAACCTATAAAATCAGAGAAAGAGCCTAAGGTGCTTGTTTCTCAACTTTTTTTTTTTTTTTTTTTTAGTGCTACAGTTTAAGTTTTGACCTACTCAACATTTTAAATTATTTTAAAACTACAGATAATATGAATATAGAGATAACATAATCGCAAGGACACAAGGAGGGGAACATCACACACTGGGGCCTGTAGGGGTGGGGGACAAAGGGAGGGATAGCGTTAGGAGAAATACCTAATGTAGATAATGGGTTGATGGGTGCAGCAAACCACCATGGCACGTGTATACCTATGTAACAAACCTGCACCTTCTGCACTTGTATCCCAGAACTTAAACTTTTTTAAAACAAATCATCATTCTTTGCATAGAAGTGTAAACAAGCTAACCCCATGACTATAAACGGATAACTTAAGAAAACATATCAAGGCCAATCTGGATATATGTTACAAAATAACACATACAATGTAATAGCATTTCTTACAGTCAAGAACCAACCTAATAGAAACCATAATAAAAATAAGATCCAATTAATGTTAGCAAAACGATTGTGTAAAATATCTAAGAATAAATTAGATCAGGATTTATAGGATACATATGAAGAAAACCAAAGAAAGCCTTTTAAAAGATGATATGCATAGTGGTGGGATATTCCTTGTGGTATAAAATATTATCAGTGATGTAAAAATCCAATCTCTAAATTAATTAACAAAACATATTATCCAAATCATGTGGATCATAGTGAAATTCTCTTTAGCACCTTAGGACAATAACATGGAAAGTCTCCTGCCAATAAAAGTGTAAAAAAAAGGCCAAGGAAATTTTGAAAGATAAATATACTGCAATCCTAATTCTATGCATTCAAATACACTAAAGCAACAATATTTAAGACAAAGTGGTATCATGAGAGAAATAGATATATGATGGGTTTAAATAAGACAGAAACCCAAAAACATGTGTAAATAGCCATAGGATTTATAAGTTATTTGTCCGTTGCTGAAAGTAAATTGATATATATTTTTTTAAAAATTGGCAGCGTGGTTGAATAAATTAAAATGTGGCCAACATTCGACCTAGTGATTGCAAAAGTAATAATCAGGGATGTGCAAAGATAACCTAACTATGACTTACTGCACTTTATTTAAATGCATTCCCCGAATACTTTATAAAGTATCTATTAAAAATATTTTGCAGAATAAAATGTAATGGCTTTTAAAATATTCCTTTTCATATATGTAGTATTTCTACACTTTCCAAAATTACTACAAGAATTTATACCATTTTGTTATCAAAATACGAACATTAAGAGCTGTTTTGGGATAACCAGTTACTATTCAAAGCATATTTAATTAATGTTCTAATATTGACACTTAAGATTTATGAAAATTCATAAAAATTTTAGTGAAATTTTGAGCTACAAATCCAGCAATTTGCTGTATACATAAATACAAATGTACCAATTAGTTGAAACCTAAAACACACAGATATTTTATATATTTTTAAAACTTTGGTCTAATTCTAGCTATCAGGAAAAAAATATTATTTAACTGAGAAAAGTGAATGTTCTGTAAGCAATATCTCTTCAAAGCAAACATCTGTGAAAGGCATCTGTATTTCCATTGACTCTTATGAAATAAAACCCCAATTATTGCTGTATGAACTAATAAAGGCTAATTATCCCTAGGAGTAAGAGAAAAGTATTGATTTTGACTATGTCTGATCTACACTGGTGTCATGTAGACACTTTTTGTTTTTTTTTTAAATGAAAGTGGTACAACTGGGGTGTAGAATGTTTCTTCTCTGAGCATAAGAAACACACTGTTTGTAGAAAGAATTAGTGAATGAATGAAATCGTTTGTGCAATGACCCCTGACTCTAGGTAAATCCTTACAAAATCATATTAGGTAACAATGATGGTAGTGAATGAACACTACACAGAAAAACCTTTCTGAGATCGACCGCAGAAAATGATGCCAAACCACACACTTCAACTTGGAAACAGACCTGGTGTTCTTAGCCTTTACTTATGACTTATGAATGCCCCGTTAATACAACAAATATGCAAAATGGTATTCCTCAAAAGACTCAAACAGTTTTACTATATCTCTAACAATCATTGGAGACATGAATAGAAAAATTAATTCACAATAATTTTCAAACATTTTTATAGTTTGTACCAGCTGCCTTTCTCAAATGCTTGGTTCACACATATAATGAGAGTTCACATATATAATAAATTGCTCTATAATTTCATTGTTTTCTTAAGACAAAAATAATGAAATATTTAATAATTGAATTTGTTTTCTCGTGATCTATGAAATGTTCATAAAGTAAAAATGAATAGAAAATTTAGCCATAAAGAGGCAAAAAAGGGCATGGAAAATTTACAGAGTAATCAATCCTGAAAAATTAAGAGTATGTAAGTATAGATAGAGTTGGCATTGGTACCTAAGGTAGATGCCAACATTGTCCATTAGACAATGCATGCTGCTGCTTGCAATTTTTCCACGTGGGCATGTTTTACATTCCATCTACCTGTTTGCCCGTTGGGAGATGTGAGTCTTATGAGTCTTGGGATTTCTTGTAGCATTTAGAAGTATCTTACAACATAGGGTATTTTTAAAAGAAATAATTTTGATAGATTAATATGTATTGCCTGTATATTTTAAAAATCCTATGTAAATGTTGTAAATTATTATTATAAATTTTATTTATAATAAAGGTGGAGGTAAACAGCAACACATGTAAAGATACCATGCAACGCTCCCGTAGATCATAAAATCTTATTTTTCTATGTTCCTGGATCATAGTTCTATCTCTTCACTTTTAAAGTTTAAATTTAATGTCAATTTTAGTATTTGTACATATATTCAAATTTATATATTTATAAATTTATAAATTTAATATTATTTTAACACTTCAAATATTGCTTTTATTATTTATATGTATAATCTCATGGTCATTAAGGGAAAATTATGGTATATTAAAGTTAAAAGGCATTCAAGAAAATCAGCCATTATATGATTAAGGAATTTGTTTCACATAAATAACTATATCCAACAAGAACCATTTTCAATGTCAATAAAATGGGAAAATGCCATAGGGAATAAAAGGTGGACAGATAATATAATATTAAAATAATATCTCAGTGCAAATTTAATATCTCACAGTTCTGGAGGCTAGTTAAGTCCAGAATCAAGGCACTGGCAGGGTAGGGTGTGTCTTTGTTTCTAAACCTTGAACACTGAGCAGAGGAACTCTGTCCTCATATGGCAGAAGGGCAGGAGAGAGAGAAAGCCCATTTGTAGAAACTCCATTTACAGAGGCATTAATCCATTTACGAGGGCAGAACTCTGATGACCTGAATAGCTCCCATAAGGCTCCCAATACTGTTGCATTAGGGATTAAGTTTCAACATGAAATCTGGAGGGGGAAAAAGTACTTCAACCAGGGAAAGTAATTAAATCATCACAATTGCTGACAAAAGTTAGTAAAGTCTCCAAAGGTTCCTATTTGTTTTCTTTTTATCAGCTTTGGTATTTTTTATATCACTTATATAGAGAGTGGCTCAGCTTTGGGGAAGACTTGATGTTGCAGCAGTTAAAATGCAATGGATTTGATGTTTGTGGATTTTGCAGAACAGTGAAAAGCAGTTCTATCACCATTTTGTACTTAAAAAATTAGCATTTAAAATTTAGTTTCCAAGACAATCACCATATTTGCCATATTTTGAAGTCTGTCTCTTGTTCTGAAAAATGTTCTTTGTGAAAAGTTACACCATTTGTACAAAAATAAAAGGGCTGAGATCACAAATATTGTACATTTTTGATAATTAGCATTTAACCTTTTGTTAAATAGTAAGTTTATAATGTTTCATAAGAAAAGTGTATTGACAACCATTTCTATATTGTACGTTTTTGATAACTAGCATTTAACCTTTTGTTAAATAGTACATTTGTAATGATGATTTATAAGAAAAAGTATATCCACAACCATTTCTAAGCGTCCTAGACTGCTATCAGTGTACCATGTCGATGGTTGCTAAGCTACATATTTATTATTCATTTCTTAGTTTAAACCAGAGACACCATTGAACAACCAAGTATGACAGCTTTGGGAATGCTGTGGGTTAAACTCAGTAAGCTCGATACTGTAATGGCATGACTAATATAATGAAAACAAAATTGATTTATTATTTTTGGACTATGTGATTTATACATTTCCCTGAATCGTATTTGATCCTTATCTTCTGTTTTTTTTTTAATATAGACTTACACGTGGTCTCAATAAATGACAAGTTTGCTTTCAATTGCCATTATATGAAAAACATTAGAAGAGCTCCCTCTATCAAAGAAGGAATTAAGCAAAGTGCAATATTTAAATTACCAAGATACTCTACTATGTATTCGGTCAGACTATTTAAGGATTAAGGACCCCCATGCAGACTGCAGCAATATAAAAACTGATGAACGACTCAATGATTTGAGGGTATCACCATTAGACTATCTGCAATTCAAATCTTACCAAAATAACATTAAAAATCTGTCGCCTATATAAGTGGTACTTTCTAAATGAAAGCATCCCATGATTAAATTCATGAATATCCTACATCAAATTGCAAATATATGTTCCTTTTCTTTTACTATTGCAGATCTTCAGAAGTCATCTGTAACCTTTAAACAAAGAGAAAACATTTTTGATCAGGGGTCTAAAACAATTAGATGAAGGAGAAAGTGCTTTAAAAATGAAGAGCAAAACTCACCCAGACATTACATCTTAATTAAATTTGAATAGAATTATTTAAAAAAGACTCCCTGAAATTTTAATCAAGTTCAGTTAAATTTATAGTAATACATATTACATTATTCATACCTAATGTCTCTCTCTGCAGATTCCTAAAATTAAAATTCAATGTACTGAAATCTATTGAAAATATTTGCTGAGAATCTGATATAAGTCAACTCTGATGGGATTTTATGAGATGTAATTGATAACAAACATTTTCCCCGTCGTTTTGAACCAGGTGAGATAGACAAATCTGAACAGATAGAAATCAGAATGTTACCTAGAATGCTGTTAGGCAATCTGGTTTAGTTCCAGGGCAGTAATGACATCCCTAATATTCCTGGAAAGCCAGGAAGACACAGGCTTCCCTCACAGTCAGACAGGAGTGTAAGCACACCCCTTCTGCAGACCAGCTGAGAGCACTGAGTCATGCAGACCCACCAGAAAGGAAAAGAAGGGCAGGGACTCCACATGCCTGATTCCTGCTGCTCACACCACCCTCCAGACAACTTTCTCGTCTTCTTTCATGGTCGAAGGAACCTACGTGGAAACAGCAAGCAAGGATGAAGAGTAGCCCGGATCCCAAATTCTCATGTTGTCTCTGAAGGAAATAATTCAGGATGCACTTCCCAAATCTAGTGCTTTGGATTTTGTAAATGTCTATGTTCCAAACTACTATTCTATATTTCTAGTGACTTTCTTTTTGTGAATAAAGATATCCTTTCCAAGCATATGGTCTTGCCTTGGCTGAGACACTGGGCATTAATTTACCAGGTGTATTTGCAGGAGTCAAAGTAAAGACACTGAAGGGGATAGAGAGGAGGAGAGGAAGTGGAAGGAAAGGAAGAAAGGAAAACAATCAAACGTTTCTACCTTTTTCATTCTGATACTATTGAAATACATATTACATCAATTGAATGTAAGTGTACAATCCAGTAGATTCAAGGACATAAATTAATAACTGACATGCTATGATGTATGTAATTAATAAGCACTGGGTTTGCTGTGAGGGCACAAAAGAAAAACCTCACTCCAAAGGGGAAAGATTTTAAAAGGCAGAAGAAGTACATTGTTTGTTCTTTCAGTGGCTCACATAATTTTCACTGTGCATTGAGAAGACGTTCTATAGTTTGCAAAACCAAGAACGTAATGTTATCTTGTGATTTCCCTTTCCACTTAAATGGGCAGATTAGTTACTGGTGCACACTTCATTCTCCAAAAATCATAATTTCCAGAGAAAAGGGATCTATGAATACAGCAGGTGATCACACAGTCTAATAACTGGAGTGAGTCAAATTTCAAAGTATTGACTTTCATTTTCCTGAAGAACAATTTTTGTGTATATGTAACTTCACTAGATAATTGCTGAGTGGGAAGATATAATTGATGAATGTGTGAAAGAGGGAAATTGTAAAAAGTAGACTCGAACGTAAGTCTGCAAAGTGACGATATATAATTACCAGTTGCATAAAACAACAGTAAGTTGGGGAGGTATTACTGGTTATATATAATTTGAAAACATTTTTGCAAGGACACTTAGGTCTACATACCAACGACAGATGAAAATATGAAAAAAATATAGAGCTAATCAAAATGAATTTAATTAAAGGTTAATTAAGAATATATTTTGATAAAAGTTATTTTAATATGATTCATTACTTTTCTTAAGGACACTGTTCTCATAGTAAGTTTCTGTATTGCAAATATTTATTGCATAAGGTTCATACTTCTTGAATATGGCTACCTTGACTGTAACCAAATATTTGTTTGTATACATGTATATGCATATCTATTATAAATATATATATTTGTTGCACAATAAAATCACATTTAAATTATCCATTGAGTCAAATTATGAAACTCATCCTTGTAATAAAATATTTTTCAATATAGGACCAAAAATCCAGGATATAAGCATTAACTTAGTTATCCACTTCCCAATTACTACAGATTCCACATGTACTACATTTAACTTAGTTATCTACTTCCCAATTACTACAGATTCCACATTTAACTTCTCGTAGTATTTCAGGTTAGATGGACTATGTTATTTTAAAAGGATTGATAAAGCATACTGCATTCAGAAAACATTGTCAGTATATTTATAATTTATGTGCTAGAGGCCATTCCAAGTTAGAAACAAATATGAAGTTATCCAATTATCTAAACAATCCTGAGGAAACTGAGGTAGAAATAAGTTAAATCTCCCCAAGGGTATGTTGAAAGTAGGTGGAAAAGCTGAGATTATTAGAAACCAGGAAGAAAAAAATAAAAGTAATTAATACAATCAAGTGATGAAGAATTTAGATATTTATAATCACCAATTATCTAAGCATATTACATCTCCAAGTTAGATGTGAAACAGAAAAATCAGCTGCTTTTATAAAAAGACATGGATGAATAAAGTATTATGTAAGATAAAACATGAATATTTATGCTACTTCTAATTCAATGTAGTTCTTGTTTTTTACATTTTGATTTATTGAAAACAAAACAGTCTTAGCTATATTCTTCCCGTAGGAAATACGTAATATCTAAAAAAATTGAAAGATAAAGAAATAAGTGTGCTTTAAAGATTTACTACTAATATTTTATCTGTTTACTATCTGAAATACAGGCAGTCTATGATTTTGACAGCAGTAACTATGCTAAATATTTATCACTTGCTAATATATTTTATGAAACTGTCTTATTCTGACAGCTTAAAAAGAACCTAAATTTCTTATTCTCAAATTCAATACAGAAAACAGCCATGGCTGATGGATTTACATGGTGTAAGATTTGCTGAAAGGTAATGAAATTGTTACTTCAAGACTATATAATTTGCTCTTACCAGAATAAATCCGTATATGTAAGTGTAAAGTATTTTTTTACTTTTGGGCAACTAAATAATTTTAAAACTACTGATAATTTGCTCTATAATATTTTTGATTACATACTTCTGAAATTATTGGTTAAAAACAAGGATAAATTCATTCATCGAAAAGTCCTGAAATACAAATTGATAATGTAGCCACAAACATGATCATAGTTAAAAATATTAAGAACATTTTATGTCGACCTATGAAATTGGAGAAAAAATAAAACCCCGAAAAATAACAAAAAAAACACAAAAAAATACAAAAAAAGTTAATTTTGTGACATATGTTTTATCACTGCGCATATTGTGATACTTATAATTCATTGTCTACCATGTCAACAAGTATTATTTGGGCAACTACTGTGTACCATGTAGCAAATTGCAGGGACTGACCTCACAGAGCTAATGGTTGCCTATAAGAACCCACCCCCAAAAAAAAATTAAAAGGAGAAAAAAAAAGAAGTAAGAAATAACTGTTAATATATTAAACCAGGTAGTCCAGACTAAATTTCAACTCCAAAACCTCCAGAAACCTGCGTAAGTACCCTTTCACTGCAGAGCCCATAGGAATTAGGACAAACCTCCAGACGCAGGCAGGTAAGGGGAAGTGTGAAAGCCCAGTGGAAGCCCTGGCAGCACAGGCGAGGGCCCCTCCGATGCCTGGGCTTTGCATCTGTTATAAAGAAATGAGGATGGGATGACTGGATTCAGTCAGAAACCTGGATGGGGCTGGGTTGTCCTAGTTCATTGCGTTAGCATGGCCTGGTTTTCGTTAGGGAAAATAAGCATGCTTCTCTCTACACAGTTGGTCATCCAGATTTTAGGCTAATGTGTTTTCTACAGATCACAATGAACTGCAATGAGCTCACAATCTCAACTCTTCAAATATGCAAGAATAAACGAAACAAAAGTATTATTTTCCCCAGCTTTATTAAGGTATAACTGGTATACAAAAAAATCCACATAATTAATGTATACAATTTGGTGATTTTTGAGATATGTATACCCTCAGGAATGGAATATCATTCACCTTTAATAAAAAAGAAATCCTACTATTTGGGAAAACATGTATGGACCTCGAGGACATTATGCTAAGTAAAATCTGTCTGTCACAAAAGAATAAATACTGCATGCGTGCTCTTACATGAGGCATGTAAAATAGTCAAAGGTATAGAAGTAAACAACAGAATGGTGGTTACCAGGGGCTGGGGGGAGGGATTATGGGGAGTTGCTGTTCAGTGGGTAGAAAGTTACAATTATACAAGATGAATCAGTTTTAGAGATGTACTATATAAGATAATGCCTCTTGTTAATAATTAACAACTTGTTAAGAGGGCAAGTCTCATGTTAAGTGATCTTACTACAAAGAAAAAATGGAGAGAAGCACATGACACCTTTCGAAGGTGATAAATTGCTTTATTACCTGGATTATGGAGAAACTATAAATTTAGACTTAAAATTGATTTTGAATTTTGGGAATATCAAATAGTGAAGGGTGTCTAGGATTTCTTTGTAATGTTTCTTACACCTGCTATTATCTCAAAATAAGAAGTGTAAAGCTACGTTAGTGTTGAACTGTAAGGGGATTTCAGAGCTGCATCAGAGAAACTCAGTGTTGCTTACACCTGAACGGAAAAAACCAGTGCTTTAACGTCAGACCATAAAGTTTTATTTAGAAATATGACTTTATCCAGGAACAGTAGGCTATACCATCTAGGTTTGTGTAAGTCCTGATGTTTTGCAGGACAAAATTGCCTAATAACACAATTCTAAGAATGTCCTTCCTCATTAGGCAACATATAACTGTATTATTATTGGAATTAGTTCTTAGGGCAATCACTATCACTGTCATCATCAATACTGGTTAACTTAGATTTCCATTTGCCTTATGAATTTTGACGTTTTTGTACGAAATAAATTTTCCAGAAATAATTGTGTATTAGTAACCTTTTTCTGATAGTATTTTATATGCTAATATATTTTCAATTACAATTTATACAAAAAAGACCCCATTTTAATGGCTAATTTGAGATTACTTAAAAGAAAAATAATGTAGTTGAAAGTAGAGATGTTTCCAACTCAGTGCTATGGTTTCCACGCGGAAGGGTTTTTACTTTGAGATAATTGTATTTACAGGTTTTATTATTAATCACATAGGAATTAATAAAATACAGCATTTGGTCATATTTATACATAAACTTTTCATAACCAGATATCATACATCTTTTCAACATATGACATGCTTCTTGAGGTTATGAAATTTTTTTAATTTCCATAACACCTAAGATAATATGTAATCTACAGTGTCTAACATGCATTGTAATCAAACTTAATTTATGCAAAACTTTTCATGAAATTGTCCTTCAATTTCTTTCTTCGTTCAAATCTAATTTATAATTATGATTATTTTACCAATTTATTAAATCTTATAGCAAATTTGTGCTAAAGACTATGTCTTGAAACATATTATTTAAAAATACTTTCAAAAATCCTCCTTTGCATCAGGATTTGAGCACCAAGTTAGTTATTTTTTGAGGTTATGTTAACTAGGCAATTTATTTTAAAGGGCACAACAAAATATACTTTATAACATAGCAGTGTTTGATTTGTGAACATTGGGAACCACTGGTAGAGAGTTTTTATATGCTGCGATGTTTGATAGGAGAGGGCACCCAGGAGGGAAGAGGGGTGCTCTACACGCCCTAAAGAGGCACAACTAGCTTTCACCATTGGTCAGAAGTAAACCTGGTTTGGGTTTCAGCTCTTGCAGGTGTTTCTTCCATAAGCTCTAGGAGGGGTTAACAGGGAAGATTGGGATGTATGTTGAAAATATTTGCCTTGTGTTTCTGTCTAAGGAAAGAGAACAGCAACTATTGAACAATCACCGTCTCTCCTACCTCCCCTACTGAACAAAAGTCTTATTTTGCAGTCCAAAGGCAACCAAAGCAGTAGCCTATGGGCACTGGTAGATTCCACCACAGCTGGGGAAGGGTTCAGTAAAACAGAAAAGAACTCTCTGGAGGAGGGAGGGGCAGGAATCCATGCTAGGCCCATCAGTATATCTGCAGAAAGGGCAAAACTCTTGAGAAGACTACTTTTCCAAAAACCAAGTTTCATGGAACCTGCCTATGACAGAGGCTTAATCAGAACTTTGGAGGATATTCTACCCCCTGCCCCTCAACACCACACTACCAACATAACAACGAGATACAGCAGGGAATGCAGCAATGCAGAGATTCTCTGCAGGCAACTATGCAAAAGGTTGATCCAAAGCCAAGGGATGGGCAGATATTCAGATAAACTCTCTGATGTATCAACCAGCACCTAGAACACAAAATCTCACCATAGGAATTGGAAGAGTCCCACATAAAAAGGGTAACCATAGCAATAACAAAGTAAAACCCCTGCCTAACTCCCGATTCAAACAGCACTAACTCACACACTGATCTCCTGTCATGCATGTATTTACTTCTGTATCTATTGTGTCATACAGCTGCCTCAGCTCTTAACAAAGGATTGTGAGTTAATTGAAATGGCAAGGAGACACAGTATGGGGAGATAAGGCAATCATCAGAACAAGACTCAGATAAGACCCAGTCACTGGAACTCTCAGACAGGGATCACCAGTAGAACATAGTCAAGAATCATAAACTTGAAGATGGGTCACTAGAAATTACCCAAATTGACTAGTAAGAGAGGAGAATGTTTAAAAAAATGAGAGCATAATATTTTAGAGCTATGGGCAAATATCAAACAGTATAAAACCACACCACAGTGTTCGTGGAGACCACATGGTGATAATGACGTAAACCTACCGCAATCTCTCGGCAGGATTGCATTACAAGAAGCCTAGTGGGGATCCTGAAATTCCATCCCTGTCCAGCAGTAAGTGAAGTGTCTCAACTGTGAGTGATAGCATAAGCTAAGTGGAGAATTTGGACTTTTACCAAAACCTGGAATTAACAGGTGGTAGATTCCTTCACCCACTGAAGTAGTGTCAGAGAAAGCCAGCTTTTAAAAAGCTCTAAATACGATCCACATTTCATCACACAGTACACCAGATGTTTAGATTTAGTAAAAAGGTACCCATCATGCCAAGAACCCAGAAAATTTCAACTCAAATGGTAAAAGATAATCAGAGATACTGATACTGGAATGACATAGGTACTAAAACAATCTGACAAGGATTTTTTAAATTTTATAGTGACTGGATATATATATTTTTTATTATACTTATTATACTTTAAGTTTCAGGGTACATGTGCACAACATGCAGGCTTGTTACATATGTATACATGTGCCATGTTGGTCTGACAAGGATTTTAAAGAAGCCATCACAAAACACCTCAACAAGCAATTATAAACACACTTGAACCAAATAAAAACACAGAAACTCTCAGAAAAAACATAGGAAGTCTCAACATAAAGTAAAATTTATAAAGAAGAATGAAATCGAAATTTTAGAAGTAAAAGTATAATAAATATATTTTAAAAATCAATAGCTCAGTAGCAAAATAGGAGGAACAAATGGGAAAAATATCTCACTTGAAGATAATAGAACAGAAATTACCCAATGAACAATCCCGGAAAAAAGTGACTGAAAAGAAATGAACAGAGTTTCTGGGATCTGTGGGACCAACCTAAAACGTCTAATATTCATTTTATTGGAGTCCTAGAAGGATAGGAATAGAAGGCATAGGTGAAAATGTACTAGAAGAAATTAACATAAATTTATAGAATTAAAAAGGTGAACAAATAGCAAACAAGATAAACTCAAAGCAATTCATGCCAAGACACATCACGTGAAACTTCTGAAAAATAAGGACAAAGACAAAAATCTTTTTTTTTTTAATTTTTTTATTATTATACTTTAAGTTCTAGGGTACATATGCATAATGGGCAGGTTTGTTACATATGTATACTTTTGCCATGTTGGTGTGCTGTACCCATCAACTCGTCAGCACCCATCAATTCGTCATTTATATCAGGTATAACTCCCAATGCAATCCCTCCCCCCTCCCCCCTCCCCATGATAGGCCCCGATGTGTAATGTTCCCCTTCCCGAGTCCAAGTGATGTCATTGTTCAGTTCCCACCTATGAGTGAGAACATGCGGTGTTTGGTTTTCTGTTCTTGTGATAGTTTGCTGAGAATGGTGGTTTCCAGCTGCATCCATGTCCCTACAAAGGATGCAAACTCATCCTTTTTTATGGCTGCATAGTATTCCATGGTGTATATGTGCCACATTTTCTTAATCCAGTCTGTCACAGATGGACATCTGGGTTGATTCCAAGACTTTGCTATTGTGAATAGTGCTGCAATAAACATACGTGTGCATGTGTCTTTATAGCAGCATGATTTATAATCCTTTGGGTATATACCCAGTAGTGGGATGGCTGGGTCATATGGTACATCTAGATCTAGATCCTTGAGGAATCACCATACTGTTTTCCATAATGGTTGAACTAGTTTACAATCCCACCAACAGTGTAAAAGTGTTCCTATTTCTCCACATCCTCTCCAGCACCTGTTGTTTCCTGACTTTTTAATGATTGCCATTCTACCTAGTGTGAGATGGTATCTCATTGTGGTTTTGATTTGCATTTCTCTGATGGTGAGTGATGATGAGCATTTTTTCATGTGTCTGTTGGCTGTATGAATGTCTTCTTTTGAGAAATGTCTGTTCATATCCTTTGCCCACTTTTTGATGGGGTTGTTTGTTTTTTTCTTGTAAATTTGTTTGAGTTCTTTGTAGATTCTGGAAATTAGCCCTTTGTCAGATGAGTAGATTGCAGAAATTTTCTTCCATTCTGTAGGTTGCCTGTTCACTCTGATGGTAGTTTCTTTTGCTGTGCAGAAGCTCTTTAGTTTAATTAGATCCCATTTGTCAATTTTGGCTTTTGCTGCCATTGCTTTTGGTGTTTTAGACATGAAGTCCTTGCCCACGCCTATGTCCTGAATGGTACTACCTAGGTTTTCTTCTAGGGTTTTTATGGTATTAGGTCTAACATTTAAGTCTCTAATCCATCTTGAATTAATTTTCGTATAAGGAGTAAGGAAAGGATCCAGTTTCAGCTTTCTACTTATGGCTAGCCAATTTTCCCAGCACCATTTATTAAATAGGGAGTCCTTTCCCCATTTCTTGTTTCTCTCAGGTTTGTCAAAGATCAGATGGCTGTAGACGTGTGGTATTATTTCTGAGGACTCTGTTCTGTTCCATTGGTCTATATCTCTGTTTTGGTACCAGTACCATGCTGTTTTGGTTACTGTAGCCTTGTAGTATAGTTTGAAGTCGGGTAGCGTGATGCCTCCACTGCCCAAAGTTATTTATAGATTAAATGCCATCCCCATCAAGCTACCAATGAGTTTCTTCACAGAATTGGAAAAAACGGCTTTAAAGTTCATATGGAACAAAAAAGAGCCCGCATTGCCAAGACAAAAATCTTTTAAGCAGTCAGAGAAAATAACCCTCTACCTATAGCGAAATAGTAATTCAAAAGACAGCAGATTCCTTGTAAGAAACCATAAAGCTAAGGGATGTGGCTCAAGAACTAAGGGAAAAAAAATAAGTTCAGAATTCAATATCAAGTAAAACTTCACTTCAGGAATGAGGAGGAAAGGAAAACAATCTCAGATTTGCCAAAGTAAAGAAAATTTGTCACCTGACCTAAGGTAAAAGATTAGTTAAAAGAAGTTCTCCAAATGAAAAAACTAACCCTAGAAGAGCAAGACCAAAGAAAAGAAAGAAAGGGTAAAAATGTGAATAAATATCATTGACTTATTCACTTTAAATATAAAGACATAGTTTAAAAGAGAAAGGATGGGGAAAGAATGTCATGCAAACAATAAGCAAAAGAAAACTTGAGTTAGCTATATTAATTTAACCATAGATAATATAGCTGGAACTCTTAAAAAAATTACTAAACTCACAACCAAGATTCAACACTTGAGAAAAGCCAACCATGTAAATAAAGCACAAAATTCAGCAAAAGCTTTTCATCCAAAGAAATAGAGCTAAAAGAAAAGAAAAACTGAACTTTAGATGTTATTCTTCACTTCAGAAAGATGAAGGTAATTTTGTATTCATAAAATATTAAACTGAGATTTTAGAAATGAGCATTTGGTCATTGAGATTAAAATGATGCAATAAGTACACTGAATAACAAAATGATCACAGCTGCAAAGGAAATTTGTTCAAACAAAATTGAGCCAAGGAACTATCCCATTATGTACTGCAAATAATTTAATAGAAAGCACAAAATAAAATAAAATTGTAAAGAAACAGAGAGCTTGTCAAACACTTTAAACATCTGACTCACTGGATTTCCAGAAGATACATTTGTGGCTATGTAATAAGTAAAGCAATAGAGATGAAAATTTTCCAGAACTGAAGACTGACACCATTTGTTATTTTGAAAGAGTATTCCCAGTACCAAATTTGACATATCTGCCATAATACATTGGAAGAAAGTACTGATCTGCAATACATGAAAGCTTTTGGCTTGGGGGAGAAGTAAGAAGACATTTATATACATACAATTTCTCTCACATGATGATACCATCCATAAACTTTATCTACAATTATTTATGTAGAATTATTAGAAGATTTTCCAAAATAAGTACATGCATACATACATATATACGTACATACATACACAGTATAAAGAATTCAGGAGTAAATCACTGGATACAAAATTTTAGTCACTAGTCAAAAAAACCCATGATAACCTGCAGTATCACTGGAAGTTGTTAGATATTACTGCAACATCTGCTAGTTGTTGATTATAAAGATAGTATTTATAATATTCTCTAAGTAGGAGGCCAGATTATTCCAATGTAGGAAACAGCGAAGAATAGATGGAGCCACAGAGGGGGCACATGTAAAAGGCCTGTCTTGATGGATGGGGACTACACCGTTTAATTAACATGGGGTAATAAAAGTACACCTGTAAGTATATGTTAAATTTAAAGGCAATCACTTATAGAATAGATATAAGATATATTTGCCTTTTTTGGTCTATTTTTTTCTATCATTTGTCTGACCAATTTATAGGAATTCCCTGTTATACTTCATAGGAACTTTTTCTTACTAACTTTAACTTTACAAATACCTTCTCCCAATCAATGTATTGCCTTTTATCTTTTACTGAAGTGTCCTTCATCCACTAGTAATTCTTTATATTCAGACATAAAACCATTTCTGTTTGATTTTTGCTCTGAGTTTTATGAGGTTCTTCCCCATTGTAAAGTAAACATTTTCTCCTCCTAGATTTCTAAACTATTATGGTCTTGCTACTCATATATGGCAAGGTCCACAATAAATCTCAATTTTATCTTTATATATAGTGAGACATATTTTTCTCCACATCATCTACTAAAGAATGCTTTCTTTTTCTACCTAAACTGAAGTGCAGTGTAAAAAGATGCCATGTAAAAAATAAATATATGGACACATGAATAAAAGAGTGAATCAATGAAACAGTGCCTTAAAAAATGAGAAGAATTGTTTAGATTCCTTAAGTGTAATAGGAAAGAAGGAGTCATGAAATGCATTTGATTCAGCGAAAATCAATTTTAAAGACCTACCGAGGCCAGTGTATATGACTCACTGGAAGGAAACCGAAAGACTGCCACAGTACATAGGCCTGAATTACTGATGGAAATACAATAGAAGCTTAGGTGATGGATATCAGACACATTCAAAAGGAAAACAGCAATAGGACTTGAATTTTATTTCCCTATTTACTTTACTATAAGCTCTTAGGAGATAATGGTTTTCTACTTTTTTATTTTTACTTTTTTTTTCTGCTTTTCTTGGTTGCTACTACATAGGCAATGCCTCACTCAAGACCTAAATGTAAATGCTTAATATATAATCTTTGAACATTAAATGAAATACTGGAGGGATGTGATAATTCTCAGCCAAAACTTCAATTTTTTTGAATAAAGCAATAACATAAAATTATGGTACAATAATAAGCAATATGTTTTGAGGATGGAATGGAGACTATTACTGCGCTGAAAATTATGATTTGTCTGGAAATATACATAAGGAGTAGAGGTTGCATTGACACGTCAGAGAGTCACCCAAGAGCATTCACTTCTTGGATAGTTGTAGATAAAGGGTCGAGGTGAGAACCAGACTCAAAATATAGGTTTATAAGGTATCCATGTGGAGTGCAGAACTAAATCCAAGGGAGACTCCAAGGAGTAAATGAAGCAATGCTCTATTTCCTTTTAAAAACTAAATCACAAAACTAAGGAAATATACTGCTGTAACTTAATTAAGGGAAGCTAAACTAAAGTAAATCAAAGTGTGGAATATATGCTACAATACATTAGAAAATATTATCATTCTCAGGATAACATTGTGAAATACCAATTTTGCTGCTTTTCGGAAAAGGAAGAACTAATTCTTCAGGATATATTAGCAGAAAACATCTAGTGCAGGAAATACTTGTGTAAGACATGTTCATTATATAAAAATAACATCTGCAGTAAAATGTTCAGAGATCCTCCATCCTATGAAATTTAAAAATAAAATAAATTTGCAGAGTCCCACAGAGGATAAATATATAAAAGCAGGTACATTTCTATTAAAATCCATGAATTACTATGTTAGTTGGTATTTAAATATACCTTTTGGAGAACTTATATTTCCATAACACTTCTGACAAAATGTTATTTTATATGAGCAAATACATAACTTCACAAGCACAGAATATTCAATATTTTTAAGAGCCAGAACATAATTTGCAGAATCAGGAAGTATAAGATAAATTTCAAAGCTTCATTATTCATTTCAAATAACAATTTTGTTGGCAGAATACCATGACATTTTATAGGTGCATTCTAAAGTTTTATAATAAATGATATGCTGAAGATTTCCTACAAATTTAGTAATATACTTCTTAGTACATTTTGTAATATTTTAGTAATTTGCATATGAATATTTATAAAAGTATTGCTATAAATCAATTTTAAAGAAATATAGTCTTATTACCAAAAGAATGCGAACATTTTACAAGACCTAAGTTAAAAATTTTTGTCAAAATCCTGTATCTAGTTTTGATTGAAAACATAAAATCAAATGATATGCTTTTTAAATTATTGTTTCTGTATTGTGTATAATTTTGTATATAAATAAAACAATTTTGTATAAAAACTCACTTCACATTTTCAGGTTCTTCTGAGAAAATAGGAAATTGCATATTTTATTGATGGGGAATCAAATTGCCTATATGTGCCAATTTATTTAACCTATCCCTTTAAAATTAATACTCTGAAAATGTTTTAAGAATTTAAATGTATGGGAACATTCTTCATTTCAATAAAAACTAAACAAATCTACATAAATAAAATGTTTATTATTTAATATATTCAACCATAGGTTGCTGGGGCAAAGACATGGAAGGAGGAGTTAATTACTTATATAAGAAGCCAACTGGAATTTATATATTTACTAAAGGAAACTGTAGCCTACTGTATATAATGGATTGATAACTAATAATACTGAACACATCATATTAAAGAAAGAGGCACTGAACAAGGTAGGAAAGACAGTCTGGAATTGCTACCACCACCCCTCCCCACCCCTTGGCGGCACTGAGAAAACCTGCACACTTGAGAGAGGGTGCAGTGATTGCGAGCCATTGCATTGGAATTCAGTGCTTTCCTGTCACAGTGCAAAGCAACAACAAGCAAAACTCTGCTGGTGCTCAAAGAAGGAGCATTTAGAGCAGCCCAAGGTAAAGGCCTTTATTCATCACAGCAGCAGAAACCTGAGTTCTGGTAAATCTTGCCACCACAGACTAAAATGCTCTGAGGTTTGAAATAAACTTGAAAGGCAGGCTAGGTCACAAGGATTGCAAATCCTGGTCAAGTTCTGGTGCTGCACTGGGCTCAGAGCCAGTGTACTTGAGGTTCACACCACCTGGTGAAACGCCATTGGGATAACTAAGGGAATGGTTGTGTCACCCCTTCCTAAACGCCAGGATGAGCAGCTAACACCTCTGGGAGCCACTCCTTCCCTCCTGAAGATTGAAAAGGGGAGAGGAAGGAGGACTTTGTCTTGCATCATGGATATCAGTTCAGCCATAGTAGAATAGGGCCCCAGGTAGACCTCTAACACCCCCAATCCAGGCCCTAGCTTCTGGATGACAGGCAGTTATAAATGCCGGTAAGGATTCATAATTTGTTGACACACCCAGAAGACCAGAAGGGACCCCAGGCCTTAAAGGGAAGGATACAGTCCTGGCAGGTTTCATTGCATGCTGACTAAAGAACCATTGCGTATAAGGAGTAAGGAAAGGATCCAGTTTCAGTTTCAGCTTTCTACTTATGGCTAATAAAGAGAAGTGGACACTCAAAAAAAAAAAAAAAAAAAAAGAACCATTGCGCCCGGAATAATCAGCAGTGATAGGCAGTACTCATTGTGAGCCTTAGATAAGAGCTATACTGGCTACAGGTATAACACAGCACATTCCCAGTTGTGATTTCTATGGTGAGAAACCCCTTATGCTTGAGGAAAGAGAAAAGAGTGAAGGGGACTTTGTCTTCCAGCTTGGGTACCAGCTCAGTCACAGTGGGGTTGAGCACTAAGTAGGTGCCTGGGGTACCTGAGTCCAGGCATTGGCTACTGCACAGCATTGCTGAACCAGCCCTGGGCCAGACGGGAGCCCACTACCCAGAAGAGAGAGACTCAGGATGGACAGAATTTACCAAATCTGACTGAAGAGCTCTCAGTCCTTGAGTGAACATCAGCAGTATCCTGGTAGTACACACCATGAGCCAGGGGACTGTAGTAACCATAGGGAGACACTCTTCTGCTTGAGAAAAAGGGAGGGAAGAGTGGGACAGACTTTGTCTTATGGCTTGGGTGCCAGCTCAGCTGCAGTAGAATAGAGGACCAGGTAGATTTCTGGCTGCCCCTGGCTTCCTGCAGAATATCAAGCCCTTAGGTCCTGAGTGAATGTAGGCAATAAGCAGGCAGTGGTCACTGCGGGCCTTGGGCAAGATTCAGTGCAGTGCTGGCTTCAGGTCTGACCTAACCTAGTTCCAGTGATGGCAGCCTCAAAGATGCTTGTGTTACCCCACCTGCAGCTCCAAGCAGCTCAGCACAGAAAGATTGTTTGGGTGGAGGTAAGGGAAGAAAGTAAGAGTCTGCCAGGTAAATTAGTGAATTCTTCCAGATGTTACCCAAGATTACCAAGGCACTATCTCTATGACTCTGCAAAAGCCACAGTGTTATGGATTTGGGATAACCCCTAAAGCAGATATGACCATAGTGACCAAAGACTTAGATAGGAAAACCCAAGTCCCTTTGAATACAGGGAAAGCTTTCCCAGAAAGGAAGGGTACAAAAAAAGCACAGACTGAAAACTACAATAAATAAGTTTTAAATGCCCACACTGGTGAACATCAACAGCATCAAGACAATCCAAGAAAACATGACCTCACTAAACAAACTAAATAAGGAACCAGTAACTAATTCTAGAGAGACAGATGTGTGACCTTTTGGAAAGAATTCAAAATAGTTATTTTGACAAATCTCAACAAAAGTCAAAGATAACACAGAGAAGGAACTCAGAATCCTATCATATAAATTTAACAAAGAGGTTAAAACAACTAAAAAGAATCAAGCAGAAATTCTGGAACTGAAAAATGCAATTCGCATACTAAAGAATGGATCAGTGTCTCTTAGCAGAGTTGAACAAACAGAAGAAAGAATTAATGAGCTTAAAGACAGGCTATGTGTAAATACACAATCACAGAAGACAAAAGAAAAAAAAAGAATAAAGCATGTATACAAGATCAAGAAAATAGCCTCAAAAGTGTAAATATAAGTTACTGGCCTTAAAGAGGAGGTAGAGAAAGAGATAGAGGTAGTAGTTTTATTCAAAGAGCTAATAAAAGAAAACTAAAGGTCAATATCTCTGATGACGACTGATGCAAAATTCTTCACCATAATACTAGCTATCTGAATTTAATGATACACCTAAAAAAAACATTCATTCTGATCAAGTGGGATTTATTCCTGGGATGCAAGAATAAACATATGCAAACCAATCAAGGTGCAACATACGCAAATCAAGGTTCTATATCATATCAACAGAATGAAAGACAAATTATATGATCATTTCAATTGATGCTGAAAAAGCATGTGATATAATTCAACATCCTTCATTAGCATTTCCATATGACATGATATGGTTTAGCTGTGTCCCTACCCAAATCTCACCTTGAATTGTCATGTGTTGTGGGAGAGACCCCGTAGAAGGTAACTGAATCACCAGGGCAGGACTTTCCCATGCTGTTCTTGTGATAGTGAATAAGTCTTATAAGACCTGATAGTTTGCCTGCACTAGCTCACTTCTCTTGTCTGCTGGCATGTGAGACATGCCATTCATCTTCTGCCATGATTATGAGGCCTTCCCAGCCACGTGGAACTGTAAGTTCATTAAATCTCTCTTTTGTAAATTGCCCCATCTTGAGTACCTCTTTATCAGCAGCATGAAAACAGACAAATACATGCCAGTAGTGAAAATATGGAAAAAGAAATGTAAAAGGTAATGTCATTTACAACAGTCATATATAAAAATAAACACCTAGGAATTAACCAAAAAGTGAAAGGTCTTTATGATGAAAATCGTAAAACACTGATGAAATTAAACAGGATACCAAAAAATGGAAAGATACTTCATGTTCAAGGATTGAAAGAATCAATATTGTTAAAATGTCCATACTACCCAAAGCAATCTGCAAATGCAATGGAATTGCTATCGAAATACTAATGATGTTATCACACAGTAACACACAAATAGAAAACATAATTCTAAAACTTATATGGAACCACAAAAGACCAATAACAGACAAAGCCATTCAGAGGAAAAAAAAAAAAAAAAAAAAAAAACTGGAGGGATCACATTACTTGGCTGCAAATTATACTACAGAGATATAGTAACTAAAATAGTACATTATTGGCATAAAAAGGGACTCACAAACCAGTGGAACAAATTAGATAATCCAGAAATAAATCCATACATCTACAATGAACTCATTTTCAACAAAGGTACCAAGAATATTTGGAAACGCTGAGCTTTAGCAAACTGTTCCAACAGTCAGCCAGATAGTAATTAAAGCAAAAAATAATAAAAAAAGAAAAGGTGAAGAAATTTAAATTTCTGAATTCTGTAAACAGAAATGAATTTTAACAATGTATATATCATAGTCATGGAAATGGCCCATATTGTTATTTGCGCCCACACTCTTCCCACAGTGGAATGACTATGAGAAATATTTAATTTAAATAATTTTTCCACTCGTGTTGTTGGCGCAAGTTATTTAATGCCTCTAAATCTCAAGGTTTTCCTTTATAAATCAGACTATAAATAATCACTCTACAGTGTAATTTTAGATTCATAAATAATTAAATTATGTAGCTATGCAAAATGTCTAGCATGCGTATAGAAAGTAATGGATGGTGGCAAGTGTGATTTTCCTATTGTGTTTTTTCCTTCCTTCATTTTAACACTATTTCTCCATTACCATAATGTAAATTTGGCTTCGGAATAGCCCTCATGACTTCAAGAGGAATAAATTAAGATTTGTACTTTAACTATTTTTTAAACTCAGTTTAAAAATAAATGCATACATTGCTTCAAAGCAATAATAATTGATCATATTTAGCATTGTAGCCATCATTGTCATTTGATAGTTTTCAGGAAAAGTGACTGACAAAAGCAAAATAAAGCTGTGATAGTAGCTCTGTGCTTTAACAGCTGGCAAGATACAACCATAGATCAGCGTTTCCTGTGGCTGTGATGTCGTTGTAAGACAACATTTTATGTAGACTTCATGTCCCTGTTGTTGTACTCAAGGTTATGATGTCTTCATATTGAAAAGTACATAAGTAATTGCAAATATTCAAGTCAGGAATTTCAATGATGAGGCAATGCAATTATAGTTCAGGCATTAAGGAAAAAGCAATTTAATGAAAATCACTTGAGCATTTTAATGCCACGTAAATAGATTGAAATAATACTCTAGAAGTTATATAATAATTCTAAAAGTCCGTTCTGCCTTTAAAGTTTTGTGAAATCTCAGAGCTAATGATGGCAGATATTCACAGGAAAGTAAGATTTCCTCAGGTGTCACCTGGTACTTCACATATAATCACTGGATCTCCTAAGGAAGCATTTTTATATCCATTCATTTCCACAATATCAAATAAAGGAATATAAAACCACTTTTAAACAAAATAATGAATCCAGTTGGTTAAGAAAAATCATGTACTCAGAACGTGTTTTCTAGTTTCATTCTTCTTTATTACTATTTTTCTTTTTGAGATGGAGTCTCACTCTGTCGCCCAGACTGGAGTGCAGTGGCACAATCTCGGCTCACTACAACCCCTGCCTCTCCGGTTCAAGTGATTCTCCTGCCTAAACCTCCCGAGTAGCTGGGGTTACAGATGTGTGCCACCACGCCCAGCTAATTTTCATATTTTTAGTAGAGATGGGGTTTCGCCATGTTGGCAAAGCTGGTCTCAAACTCCTGACCTCAGGTGATTTGCCCGCCTTGCCCTCCCAAAGTGCTAGGATTACAGGCATGAGCCACTGTGCCCAGCCACTTTCTTCTTTAACACAGGATAATTGATCATCTAAGCAAATGCCAATTCCTAAATTTAGATATTATTCTAAAAAAAAAAAGAAAGAAAGAAAATTTATCTAGAAAATTAAAATTTTCTTCCCTGATATAAAATGATACATAAACAACATGGTCTCCCCAGTGATGTTGTTTTTTTCCACTAAAATGACATTCACTTTGAGTTTATATGATTTTTTTACCTATTTTTTCTTTAATGTAATGTTTGGTTGATTCAAAAGATAAAGATATAAAGCTCATGATAAAATACCCATGAACCCAACAACAAACTTAAGAACTGGAACATTACGCTACTGCCACATACACCTGTGTGCTTGCACCATGACCCATTTGCCTTCTCAGAGTAAACACAATCTTGAATTTTATGTTTATCATCTTTAAATTTTTCACTATATTTTATTTTATTGTGATAAGAACATGTAACGAGAGATCTCTCAAATTTTCCAAGTGTTAAAACATATATCTAGAAATTATTTATCTTGCATTATTGACACTTCATACTCATTGAAACTGTTAATTCCCAATATATAGAAGCATTTTTTACAACTTAATGAAAAAAAAAACCTTACCAAATAATTTTAAAATGGATAAAGGACTTGAATAGACATTTCTGGAAAGAAAACATAAAAATGGCCAACAGGTATATCAAAAGATAATCAACATCTCTAATCATCAGGGAAATACAAATCAAAACTACAATGACATGTCACCTCATACTTGTAAGGATCGCTGTCAAAAAAAAAAGAAGTATTGGCAAGAGTGTGAAGAACTTGGAAGCTTTGTATATTTTTGGTGAAAAGGCAAAATGGTGCAGCAATTATAAAAAACAGTACACAGGTTCCTAAATATGAAAAAGAGAACATCTTTACAATTTCTAAACAGAAATATGTCCCAAATGTATACTATAAATGGCTAGCTATATTGTTTTGATTTTGATCTGACTTTACTATTTGTAAAAATATAACCCCCCTGGACTTAGCATTCTGAGACTCTTCTCAATGTTAAGTTTCTAAAATTTATCCATGTTGTTGAATGCCACTCTATAGATTTTTCATTTGATTCCTTCAAAATATCCCACTGTGTGTCTATATCATAGTCTTTTTCATGTTTTTGATGGTCATTTGTTTTCTAATTTCAAGTACTTGTTGAAACACAGGACAGTACCACCATGTGTGTAGTGTACATGGACAAGAATATCAGTATAGTTTGTTTTCTAGTACTGAATTGTTGGTTTATAAACAATGCAAATTCAAACAATATAAATTTTCTTCCAAAATGGTTACAACAATTTAGCATCCCAACAATGTAACAGCTTTGTTGGCACATATTCTTGACGGCATTTGACATTATTATGCTTTACAAATTTTGCCAAGTAGTGGTAATAATACTGACTCTGCTTGGGGTTGACCAATTGATTAATACGGCCCTTCACTTACTCACTGAAATTTGGCTTGATGAAGCTTTTATACAGCTTTTCTCTTTATCACAGGCCCTTAAATTTTGACTTTTCTTCATCTTTGAGTAAAAGCTAAAGATTAGGGGCTAGGGTAGATCATCTTCATTTAGCAGCTAATTTTGAGAACTTCACTTTTTTCTTCCTGGTTCCTTTATCCCAGACTGTTATCTATTCTATAACCTATTTCTTCTCATTCTTGCCAATTTCTTATTCAAAATGATTAGGTAAAATGGCTTCAACATCTAAAAGCTAAATTAAACTATAAAATACTTCATACTTGCAAAACAACTTACAGTTTCCAATATGTTATTTGATTATTATGATTTTGTGAAGTCTAAGGTAGTTGTGAATAACCCTATTTTGAAGAGGGGTATAAAATTTATCATATTTAAATTTATATAATTTGAAAAATTATTTTATGAGACAGTGAAGGGGCAGAACTGAAAACCGATTTGTCTGCTTCCCGATATAATTGATCTATTATAAAGTAGTATAACATAGAATAGATGTTATAGGCCATTGGTGCATTTGCATTTATTCACTTAAAATCATTTTAAATGGAGAAGCAAAACTGATGTCACTTTACACACTGGAATTCAGTGCAATTTTATTTCATTAGTATTCTTTAGAATTTATTTTTAAAGTTTAAATATATGTATGGATACTAATGGAAAGGAAATAAAATACTCAGTATCTTTCTCTGAACAAGAGACAGAATTCCAATAAATTTGCTTAAAGAAATTTTGTGCAGGCACCTAGTGCTGCTCTACATGAGTAAAAAAAGAATCTGGCAGTTTTTGTTTTTTGTTTTTTTATTTTTTGATGAAGTCTCACTCTGTTGCCCAGGCTGGAGTGGAGTGGCATAATCTCGGCCCACCGAAACCTCAGCCTCCCAGGTTTAGGTGATCATCCTAACTCAGTCTCCCGAGCAGCTGAGATTACAGATGCATGCCACCACATCCAGCTAATTTTTGTATTTTTAGTAGAGACAGGATTTCACATCTTCACATGTTGGCCAGGATGGTCTCAAACCCTTGACCTCAAGTGATCCCCCAGCCTTAGCCTCCCAAAGTGCTGGTATTACAGACATGAAGCACCATGCCCAGCCAACCTGTCAGTTTTATGAGGTAGAAAAGGAAAACATTAAATGTTTCATTCTACTAGTTAATACTTTCAAAATTGGTGAAGAGGAATACAATCATCTTAGTTTTAAAATACTTCATTCATTACAAGTAAAATATGTATCTTTCGAGTGATGTATTCATTGAATGTATAAGTGCAAATCTGAAGTCTGCTTACTACTCCAATTTTATTTCTTGAGATGGACTCGGAATCTTCCAATAGGACCAAATTTTCTGTCAACTGCTTCTCGAACACCCGTTCTGAATTTTTAGTTTTGCTTTTCTCCCATTGTTGTTAATTTTCTTTTCTGGAACTCCCTAACATCATCTGTGTTTATTGAAATACTGCACTTTCCCTTCCCCTACTTCGGACTCAGTTAAAGCCAACTCTTCCTCAAAATCTTGCAGCTCAGTGTATACGCTCAGTTTTTCCCCACAATATTCAAATCCTACACAATCAGTGTTTTTCCATATGACTAATAATTCCTTGAGATTGTTAACTCTGTCCCATATATATTTACATTTTCAGTAATAACAACAATCTTTTCACTTTATGTTTTCTAAGATACATTTTGTTACGTGAAAGTACATAAATTAACATATCTTACATCCATAGTTGTCACATTTAATTCTCAAAAAAAAAAAAAAAAACACTTTAAAATTTGTTCTCTTAGGCAATTAACAAACCATTTCTAAAATAAGTCAATCTAGAATTAGTTGTTATATTTGTAAACATATGCATAATGCTTTTTCCAAATTAAACTGAAAGTTGGGAGTTATTTCTTCCCTCACTTTTGCCACATTAAAAAAAATGTTGTATGTGTATATGCCAAAATGATTATGAATGATCCAATAATCTAATGAACCAAATGGAAACAGACTGAGAATAGATGGTGAGAATGCCATTACCTAAAAATATAATAGACATTTTAGCAAAGGTAAAATTAAAGAGCAAAATTTTAAAAATGTTATGTATTACAAATACATATTTTAAAATTCTAGGATTTAATTGGGTCTACATAATACTATACTTTCTTTTAGCCGATTTTCATTTTTTACTATTAATAAAAGTCAAATTGCTAAGATAAAGTCTCTTGGGTATAAAGTAGAAGTTTTGCAGTTTCTCAAATTCTATCAAAGTATACAGATGCCCAAATATTGAATGCCTGTAGATTGAGGCTTTAAGCTCTGGGTACTCTGAAATATACTACTGTCTACACATAACTTATTTCAGCAGATTCACATCTATACATTTGGAAGTTCTTCTAGGGTTTGCAACACTTTTTCATGTTTACGTAAGATAATAATATTCTAGAAGAAAAAAAGCATTGCCAAGAGTCTTGAAGGGTCCTAAGCAAGTTCAATTCTTGCGGAATCCTGAAACTAAGGATTGTAAAATTTCACCTCATGTATCTTGAATAGACATCCAATACTGTTAATATTTAGGTTGTCAACTTAGACAGATTCATATAATTATGAACTGATAGGAAAATCTAAATATTTTAGTAATTATACACCCAGTATTCTGGTTAATAATATCTCTTAGATGCAATAACTAGAAATGTTTCCTATACTTAAATCAGTAATTAGAGTTAGTTTTTAATATAAAACATGTATAGTTCTCCATTTTTTTAATTTATTAGCCACAATTTCATAATAGGTGCTGTCTGGGACATGCAGTAACTAGAAAGGAACATAATACTAGCAGAAGCTTTTAAACTTGTTTTTTAGGACTGCAACAATAGGTAATGTGGAATAGTGAAAGATGAAACAACATGTAGGATAGGAAGAGAAAAGATTTCTTACTAGAAGGAAATAATCCTGATGGTCAGACTGACTTTATATAGGCAAAGAATTTCTTTGTCATTCATTATAGCAGGGGCAGAAAGAGAAGATATCAACGATGCAACCATATTGTAAAGACGGGTGACAAAAACGACTAAATATTCGCCTAAGGGATTGTTTCTTCTATGACATATACAATTATACCATGTTTGTGCCTCAAATAACACAAGCATATTCCTACCTCATAGTAATAGTTTGTGCTGCTGCTTCTACAGGAAACTGCCCTTGTTGGGATATTTGCAAACATCATTGCCTCATTTCTATTATGTTTTTATACAAATGTCAGATGCTTTCCCCAACTCTCCTATCCAAGAGTGACAGCAGTTATTTTCCATCTCTTATAACTTATTTTAATTTTCACCAGTTGTGATGGTTAATATTGAGTGTCAACTTGATTGGATTAAAGGATACAAGGTATTGATCCTGGGTGTGTCTGTGAAGGTGTTGCCAAAAGAGACTAGCATGTGGGTGAGTGGGCTAGGAAAGGCAGAGCCACCCTTATTCTGGGTGAGCACAATCTAATCCACTGCCAGCATGGCTAGAATGAAAAGCAGAGAGAAAAATGTGAAAGGGGAGACCGGCCTAGCCTCCCAGCCTACATCTTTGTCCTCTGCTGGATGCTTCCTGCCCTTGAACAACGGACTCCAAGTTCTTCAGTTTTGAGACTCAGACTGACTCTCCTTGCTCCTCAAGCTTGCAAACACCCTATTGTGGGATCTTGTGATCATCTAAGTTAATATTTAATAAACTCCTATGTATATATATACCCTGACTAATATACTAGCTTATCATCACCTAGCATATTGATTATTTGTAGACCACAAGTAAATGAGAGAATAAACAGTTTGATTCACAGTTATACTTGGCACATAGAGCCACTAGTGTATGGCCAGGTGTTCACTAAATATGTACGAGAGAAAAGTTGTTGATTCTGCTGGGGGTAGTGGAGAAACGGGAGAGAAGGGAGTGAATAGGCACAATAGAGGCTGCCGAGGAGTTGAAGAGGTTTGAAATGGAGAGGTTAGCAGAGTGCCAGAGCAATACGGCCAGAGATCCATCATTGGTCTTCCAGGCAATATGTGGACCCATTTGAGGCTTTTAGTGATTTGGTGATCATGAATTTATGGTGGTGCCATCTTCAATATTTCACTGATTTTTTTCAAATACACTTCAATTTTGGCTTATTGTAAAAAAAGGTCAGAAATTGAAGAAAATGTGAAAATGATAAGATAGCACGTGTTAGATTGCAGATTAATGAAAAAGACAACATTTAGCAGTAAACCTTCTAGAGTCAGTACAAATTAAGTCTTAAAGGTTATGAAGTTTAGTTAAAATAGAGGAAGATTGGTATGCTATGTTGAAAAGAAAAAATAAAAGATGCACAGAAATTCCCCTGTACATCAATAATGTGCTTTAATTGTAATTCTAATTTATTTTCATAATTGTTATCATGGAAAATGGTGCTAATTTATTTCATCTTATGTGACATTTCAGAAGCTATAAAGTTCTGCTTAGCTTAAACACACAAACATACATGTAGGCACTAATTAATCAAAAATAAAAATAAGTTAAAACCTTTTAGCAAATGGAGTACATATATAGCAAAAGCACTTTGAATTATGGTTGGAATTATGATGCACAATATGAAAATATCTGGATTATTACAAACTTGATCTAGCTAGAACAATTACCATTGAGGTTATGGCTTCCTTTACATAAGAAAAAAATAAATACAACATTTTTCATTTCCTGCTTTTTCAAGTGAATTCTAGATTAAATAGAAATTTCAGACATTTCATATTAAAAATAAGTAGCTCTGAGGTGGAACACCTTACCAGAATGAGAAGAGAAATTATACTTGAATTTTTATTTTTATAATAATCACAATTTCCCTGTCATAGTTCAATACATTTTAATAAGATTCTAATTCTAAAAAGCTGAAAAAATATGCCAAGCTCTCCTTCTTGCAGAATAAAAATAAAATATGCTCAGAGTTAAGACACTTGCAGAGGGAAACCTGAACACTGAAATTTGCCTACTAGTTATGAGAAAACCATTTCAGAAAATACATCACATTTAATTTCCTGAATTTTATATGAATAGTTAACTGTGAAATGAACATACAGCATGGAAATTAGAGATCTAGCTAGCGATACTAAATCCATCACAAACTAAAGAAATATAGCCATCTCTCTCCCTCCACTTCCTCATTTTTAACATAAAGGTTTGAACTAGGAACTTCCAAAGGTAACTATGATTTATGTGCAGCCATTATATTTTAGACCATACATGTAAGTACTGGGAATGTTGCAAATATAAGCTTCAAATTCCACTCAAAATCTCTAGCTTTAAATATCTTCATTTACTTCAGTTATTCTATGATTTGATCAAGTATACCAAGAAATGTAAATGATAGGTAATGAATTAAGTGAAAGAGTTGTTCCAGAAGTTGTAGGCCACTGATGCCCCTCTATCTCTTGGTGGGGGCTGCAAAACCAGATCTTGCTATGGTCATGAAGAAATAAATGCTTTATTCCACATAAAAGTGTCACACCCATACCTACCCTTTAATTAAAATTGTTTTTAAAATCAATGTAAAGGGCATTGTTCATGTTGTGACTATACAATGCTGTCATTTTCATCCTGAAAAACAAACTGTATGTGAAAATCTCCATTTCCCACAAAATACTGTGTCTTATGTATTATAAGACATTTGCTGATCCGTGGTGCATCCATTGGGGATTATTATTATTGAAATAATTAACTGTGTAGAAACCAAAGGCCTGCAGCATTATTCTCCTCACCGAATAATACAATCTCCATGTAAATGGTATAGAATTAACTGGCCAAATTTGGAAGGAAATCTTTATCCTACTTGTTAAATTATTTTGAAGAAACCATACTGAAACAAAATTTAACAAATGTTTTACCTTCAAAGCCCTTAGGTTTCTCTAAATGACAATTCCTCAAACGGAAACATCTTAACCACCACGATACCCAAAATGGAATTTTATCATGCTTTGGATAATCTGGTTTTGATTTTACATGAAAAATTGAAAAACTGCCCTAAAACACTTAGCCATATAATGTTCGTCTCTAATTTATACATTGAGAAGATAGAAAATTATTTTGAATGCTATTAAGATAAAGATTCAGGATCAAGTCATGTTGCTAGTACTGAAATAATGACCATATCATTTGGCAAGCCATAATTCTCAACCATTCTGTTAAATGTATTTAAGTATGTAACATTCGCACACTTAGTTCATATGTATATGTCTGTGTTTGCAGATAGCAGGTATGCATTATATATGTATGTGCTCATGCATATGTAGCAAGCATGATGAAGATGGTTGTTAATATGAATACGTGTTGCTAAGTAAAAAACAGAAGCTAAACTACAGGTAGTTGAGTATGTGCATATGCACATGGGAGATAATTTGTACAGAAAAAGATCTAAATAAATAACTAGATTAATAGTGGTTTTGTCTAGCTGATAGAACTATGAGTAAATTTCAGTTTCACTTAAGCGTGTTCTGATTTTTCTTGTAATACTTCTAAAACATGAAAAATAATGTACGAAAAGCTATGAAGTACTTTGCAGCAAAAGATACTTAGAAACAACTAAACCACTAAACTACAAATAAGATAAAATGTATTGGAAAAGAACTAAAGTAAGTAAATAAGTACACAAAACGTATGTTAAAAAAAAAAAAAATGAAGTGACCATTTAAGAAAGGCTGCTTTTAAAAATGCCTTTCCCCAGGCCAGTAGTGTGCAAGGTCAATGGTTTTAATACCTATGAATTAGATTAGAAAATGTAGTAGTATTAGCAACAACAGGCCACAATTACAATATTGCAGTTAAGAAGGAGAGTTCTTTAAGGATCCTATCATAGGAAGAAAGCATACGGATATGCTCTCCTAGGAATAAATAAGGACAAGTTGCTTTACTGCTGTCCTACAAGAGATTCTTCTACAACACTTATGTGGAATGCCTTGAGGTTTACATTGTAACAGCATGTTTCAGCAACCAACACTACTGAGAGCAGTTGTAACCAATTATCTACTGGAAATAACAAATCATAAAATATCCTGCCAACCAATAAAACCAAGTCTAGCCAAATAAACTAGGTAGCTAACTTGTACATGAATAAAATGTTCAGTAAGAACCTATTTTTATATCTTAGGCAGGGGCAGAGAATATAGATATATTTTTAAACTTTTGAGGTGCTCAAAAGCAAATCACATTTTATATGACCTTGACAATATTAGTTTTGCGGTTTGCATTTGGATACACTGAGATTTATTTCAAAAGAGAACCTACAATGCAGACGATTCACTGATACTATTTAGCTCAGTAGTTACCGTCTTTTCATTAATAAAGCAATTTTATCACGTTTTCCCATGTTATGTAAAATAAGTGGTTATCATTTATTTATTCAAATTATATAAACAAATAAGTACTACTTGTACATATGGGGTGATAGCTAGGTGAGTGTGTGTGGAGAGGGGGGAGAGGGGGAGGGAGAGAGAGAGAGAGACACTGGCCGACTGACTGACAAAGATAACACGCTAGCATCTGTAGCATGTCACACTATTTGCAAACATCAAGGCTTTCTGCAGCCAAGCAATTATCTCTGGCAGTACCAGAGACATTTAGTGAAACTGGAATCACAAGGGATTGCCCACAAGTGACTTTTGTAAAAGAGCATGGAGGAAGAAAGGTCAAGAATGTAATTCTATTTTAGGTACATATCTTGATGAGCTAGTTAGCATTACAGGCTTTAAAGTCATATGGTTATGATGAGGCTGGAACCTGCGAGCTCTGTGATTATAGGCAATTTTCCTAAGCTCGTTATTGTTCTAGTAATGTGCAAATACTGATCTCGTTTATTATTAATATTATTTGCTATGACTTGAATGTTTGTGTCCTGCCAAAATTTACATGTTGAAACCTAATCACTAGTTTGATGGTATCAGTATGCAAGGCTTTTGGGAGGTGATGAGGTCATGAGAGCTTTGCTCTCATGAACTGGATTAGTGCCCTTATCAAGGAGGCCCCAGAGAGCTGCTTTGCCCCTTCTAACATGTGAGGATTAGAGAAGATACCCACCTGCAAACCTGGAAGCAGGCCCTCATCAGACTCCTAATCTTCTAGCTACTGGAACTTGGACTTCCCAGCCTCTGGATACATGAGAAATATATTTGTTGTTTTTAAGCCATCTAGATTATGGTACTTTGTTATATAAGCTTAAATGTTCTATATTATCAGCATTGGAAGTATAAATCCCTATGAAGTACTAATTCAATGTCTGGCACTCTACATTGTTGGATGAACATCATCTTTATTGTGCATAACTCAAAAATGTCCATTTTGTTCAAATTTTTGAGTGAATTAACATCATGATGCTACAAAACAAACATTTTCCAAAAAGTACTTAATTATTTATAATAGCCATAAAGCAGACATGAAAATGTGCTCTGAGAGTATAGAAAAAGTATAAAGCCTAGAAAAGTACAATAGACCATTCAGTAAAAGATTGAAATGTGACAAGGAAATCATTGTTTTCTCAAAGATATGAATAATATCTTCCCAGCAATACAATTGCTAAGTCCCTCAATTAAAAGTCTACTTAATTCATGAGTTTGAAATGAGTAAGAACAAAAATAAAAACTAAACTTAGTAATCTCTCTCTTTGATCCTATCGGAAACTTTCTAATTCATTAAGAAATACATGGACTCTTAAAGTTGAACTAACTATTTGTGAGTTTTATAGTATTTGGTATGACAAATCTGTCCCTACAAAATCGAGACATCTCCATCAGAAATTGAAATTGAAAATTTTATGCCTGCAAAACCATTTCATGCCTATATAATTTACTCCACTATGACTGTATATTTGTTATTTTAACAAATACTAAATAAGCTTTTTCAGTACGAGTTGACAAGTACAATAATCTTCTTTGGCAAGAGGCGGACAATTAACAGCACATTACCCTTGCCTTAAGGAGATCACCTACCACTGGGAAAAAAGAAAGTGAACTATTTGATGCCATATATAACTGAAATTAAGACACATTACATAAAGGAAATATGAAAATTTTCCTTCTATGAATTACCCTATTGAATATAAAATACTGTTATTTTTGTTATACTGGATTCTGAGAAAATGGAACTGTTCCACTGTACTTTCAACTTACCTTATGATGTCATCACATCGCATTTTGATGTTCTTTGCCTCTAAGTCATGATTTCTACAAGATAGAGATGATCGCTACTGAATAGTCAACAACTAAGTATGTCAATGCTGGGCATTGATTTGAATTAAAACAAACTTAAAACAGTAACTTCTTAATATCACATTGGTTTTCATTTACGTTTAAGCAACAAAGTGAAGAAGTTCTGCCACCTTGTAAATCAACGCAAGAAACAAATAGCATGAGGGGAACTACTTCATATCTAGCAAGTACATTTTATGAAGTTCTTTTTCTCATAACCTTGATTATAGTACAGAAATACGTTTGGAAAAAAAATAAATTTCGACCTAGCTTTCACCCAATACTCAAAGTGTTGCCTCAGATCCTTAATAAATAAGACAAACTCCAACTTAATATACCCTAAATTGTGCTGTGATTTACCTGTTAAATATTCTTTAAATTGTCTGACTAAAATACATGTTTTTTTATTTTTGTGCTCACTATAGTGATAAATTGATTTTTTTTTCATTTTCCCCACCTCTTTGAACACCTCATTAAAAGTCACATACTTTCCCAAACAGAGATTAGAAATAGCAATTTAAATCAACACAACATATGCTAAATATAAGGCATGGTGATTTTAGTTTTATGCAAAAAAAATAGCAGATAGTAGATATTTCCTCTCTCTACCTATGTTTCAGAATCTTTAGGTTAAATTTAGTATGATTATAATGATCTCAAGTCAGGAGAGCTGATTTTCTTAATAGGCCATCTGACTTAGATCAATCATTATATGAAATAAGGTTCATGCTGGGGAATTACATTATACTCTAAGATTTACTTTTTTTGAATTTAGTAACTTGAGCTTTCTATTTTCTGACAAAGGTGCTTCATTGAATACTACATGCCACAAAACTGATTTGAAATAAATGTAATAAAATTGCATTCTGTACATTAATTCGAGACCTCTAGTTTTTTAAAAAGTGTGCATTATATACAGCCATTATAAATATTAATGCACACTGTGCTACTAAAATTACTTTACCTACAAAGCTCTTTTTCATATATCTAAAGGAAATAACAGTTAAGCTTTTCTACCCATTTTTATAAACAAAGAAAATTTTTATGTAGTGAGAAATGTGATCACTGTTAATGAAAGTTTATTAACTTGTATCTCACAAGCTCCTTTTTTGAGATTTTTCAGAGCAGATTTATATGTAATCAAAGAGTAAGCATTTCATTTAATGGACCATGAAATAATGTGGCTCTCACGAGGTGACTTTCCCTATATGTAACGCGATTCATTAATGTAAAGAAACAGTCTGTGCATAAAGATGGAGTTATCTGTGGGGGATTTGGGCAGTTGGAAAAAAAAAAGAAAAAAGCAAATAAGCATCTTTTCTGCTTTACTTGTAATAAATTTCAAAATCAAGACTCATAAATACACATTTCTAAGAGATAGATATTATTATAATTGCCTAATATCTGAAAACTATTTCATATGTGAAGTAAATATTCAATAAATCATGAATAAATTGTGATTAAATGTAGTTCGGCTGAAAGAATTATGACTCATTTTAGAATTCTTATTTAATTAATTTTGAAAATATTTCTAAATTACCTTAGTGTCATCTGATATTTCTTCTGTATTGCCCTAATCTCCAGAAATATCATGATATCTAAAAAATTGAATACTTTAAAAATGATATTTGAATTTTGACTTGGAAAAAATGGAAATGAAACATATATTATGTTAGAGACAGTGTTGACAGTATGATCACAGAATAAACAGATGTATTTTGTGGCAGGCAAAAGCACCTAACAGAATTAACAAGCCCATATGTTCAAAGGATTCAGTATTAGTTACAGTTTTATGTGCCTTAATGGAGTGAATTGTTTAATAGTGCCACCACTTAATAGGATAATAAGTGTATGCATGTTGAGTGGATTGTAGTAATTTTTATTAAAGTTTTCATCTGTTGAAAAGAAAATTTGAAAAGTAGAATGAGACATTTTACTTTAATGCAAGAACAAAATACAATGAAAAAAATGGCTTGTGGCATAATCTATTGCAACCTTCTACAACATATTCTAGTCTAGCAGTGACTTCTAGCTTGTGATATGTCTTCTTTAACAAAAGTAACTTTACTTTCCAATAACAGGAAGAATAGCCTTTATTTCGGCCATCAAATGGAAACTGTATGTCAAAATAGCAGGTCTTGGTTATAAATAACACTTGACTTTTAGAAATATCAGGATTAACAGATATCTTCATCAAGAACGATGTTTGGAGTAGAAGGATGTTTTTCTGTTGATTTATGGAAAGTTATATATAAAAAATACCCCTGAAATTGTGGTTCAAATATAAATGGTATTTAATATATGTAGAGAGAAATCTAATAACATGCAAAATTTCCCATTTAAAAGCAGTCTAATGAACAGAAATAAAGCCCCTGATATCAGAATAAGGAAAGGTGAAACATTTGGCAGGGAGAACATTTTGTTATCTCACAACTATAATCTTAGGAGTGTCAGTTGCTTACTGAGATAACTTACACTGTTTAGTATTCATATATATATTTAACTAACTCCAGTCATTTGGGGGAAAAGGTGACATAAGTGCAAAAATATAATTGATAGGTTATCTCATTATCTACATCACAGTATCATGAGGAAGGTTTAGTTCTAAGAAAAAACATCGTTCTGATTCTATTGTTTTTAAAATATTGGTTATCTATTTCAAAAGATTTTCTGTAAAATACACAACTTAATAACAAAGTACTCAGGGGAAAGATGAGTATATATATATAATTAAATTGATGTTTTATTGGATTTCTTAACCTTTTACTAAATAAACCTTTATTGGTGTGATATAAATTAAATATACAAGGTATCTAGATAGGTATATAGATTCTATATTCTCTCATATTTGTTTTTAAATATCTGCTGATGGCCGTTACTTCAAGAGTGCATAGATTTGGAATGTATCCAAAATATATTAAAATAATATATTTAAAGTTATAACAAGAATAGAAATAATCTGGGAAAATCAATGCTATCATAATGTATCTAGGGATAGCTGTATAAGGATTTCAAATATAAAATGATACTAGTTTTCATATTGATGAATACTAAAATTCTTAAATGGTAAATTCTCATTCCAGTTAAGTAGAAAAGATCATTTTTAAATTATAAAATATTTGTATTATAAAACAGTCAATATAAAACCAATTACTTGGTTGTACAATTGTCTAGATATGACATTTGTAATTAGCAAAAATGTATAAATTCTAATTTTAACTGAGCCTTTACCATACACAAAATGCTGTACAAAGTACTGTCAAAAGTACCAAAATATATAAAACATGGCCTCATCCCTCAGGGAATATAAAAATTTTCAGGTTACAAAATATACTGTGAATATGTGTCATAATCATATCTTCTCTTAAAAGTTTAATATTTATTCTGAAATCTGATACATTTTGTATTTCCTTATACTTTTTTTCATAGATTCTATTATACTATTTAGTTAGGAGAAAGCTTAATAACCCAAAAGTTAACTTCCCTTCCAAACATTGTCTGAATTGTATAAATTTTGACTTAATAAGTTTTGATTTGAGACCTTTTTCTGCATGAATATTGAAGTCATACTATGTTTATTGCAGCACTATTCACAATAGCAAAGACTTGGAACCAACCCAAATGTCCACCATTGATAGACTGGATAAAGAAAATGTGACACATATATACCATGGAATACTATGTAGCTATAAAAAAGGATGAGTTCATATCCTTTTCAGGGACATAAATGAAGCTGGAAACCATCATTCTCAGCAAGCTATCACAAGAATAGAAAACCAAACATTGCATGTTCTCACTCATAAGTGGGAGTTGATCAATGAGAACACATGGACACAGGGAGGGGAACATCACACACCTGGGCCTGTCAGAGGGTTGGAGGGCTAGGGGTATGGGGGAAGGACAGCATTAGGAGAAATACCTAATGTAGGTCACGGGTTGACGGGTGCAGCAAACCACCATGTCACATGTATACCTATGTAACAAAACTGCATGTTCTGCACATGTATCCCAAAATTTAAAATATAATAAAACCTTCAGTTAATGGGTGCAGCACACCAACATGGCACATGTGTACATATGTAACAAACCTGCACGTTGTGTATGTGTACCCTAGAACTTAAAGTATAATAAAAAAAAAAAAAGGAAAAAAAATAAAACCTTCAAAAAAATCCAGTGTGCACTGGATGCCATTACATTGGTGGTCAATGAATCAATACATCCAGACTGGTGAACGATTAAAAATGGAGTCAATCTTCATTATGTGTGTATTGCATTTTTGCAAATTTACCAACTCATGAAAATGTATTTGTAATCCCCAATACTCCGGGCACTTTTGGGATCATTTGTCAGCATATGCAAAGTGACAAACAATTTCAGTCTCCAGATGGATGCCCACGTTTCCAGTTGAGGTCAAACAAGGTTACATTCAGCTTCTGGTTTCAGCTTTCATTCTGTGAACAAGTATCTTTTTGAGGCTTATTTAGTGCCATGTTTTTGACATTTTTGGCTTTGTGTTGGCAATTTATCTGTTTAAAATGACCACCAAGCATTTTGCTAAAGTGGTGTCTAATGTTCCTAAGTGCTAGAAGGCTGTGATGTGTCTTAGGGAGAAAACACGCGTGTTAGATAAAATTTATTCCCTATGAATTATAGTGTTGTTGGTTATAAGGTCAATGTTAATGAATCAACAATGCATATTAAATAAGACATCTTTAAACACATATTAAACAAGATTATATATTAACTGGTTGGCAAAATGTTGTGATCAGAGGCTTGCAGAAGCCTAAACCTGCATTGCCCCTGGAAGCAATTATTCAATATTCACTACTTTGCTGTCTGTGGGGTCTTTATGGAACACAACTGTCAATAATAATAATTGACTTACGTATGTATATGTGTGTTGGGGGTGTGTGTGTGTATATATGTGTCTATATGTGTATATATGTGTGTATATGTGTGTATATATGTGTATGTGTGTGTATATATATGTATGTGTGTATATATATGTTGTCCTGACAAGTTTCTGAACTGTCTAGAGAACAATTAATTCATTTTCAGGCATTACAGTGAAGGTCTTTATTTGATCCAGTGGCACTAATTATTTAGGAAGCATGTTATTTGAAGTCTTTAGAAACCATGCTTATAGGAAGCATGCTCTATACATTAGGGAATCATCTGCTTCTAAAAACAAATGCAGTAATAAAGTAATACAAGGAAAAATAAAACTGTTGTATATTTCTAAAAGTGGAAAACTAAGACTCCTATAACAATTTATTCCTTCTATACCAAGGGGCTGAAGAAATCTTACTGCCTTTACTAGAAGATGAATGAGAAATACAAAACTACTGGAGAAGTGAAGAAAGAGAAACACCTCTACTTACAGCTAAATACCAAGCATTTTTGTACAATTTGCTTCCTTTTACAGGTATATAATTTAGATTTTTTTTAAATCAAAATATGACAGAAAATACAGGCTGAATAACCCCTATACAACGTGTTTGGGACCAGAAGTATTTCAGAGTTTGGATTTTTTTATTTTAGCATATTTGCCAATGAGATATCTTAGGAATGGGACCCAAGTCTAAACACAAAATTCATTTTTGTTTCATAAACGTCTTATACACAGAGCCTTTAGATAATTTCACACAATATATTAAGTAATTTTGTGCATCCATTGCATGAAGCCAGATGTGGATTTTCCACTTGTAGCATGATGTCTGCTGGAAATACTGCATATTTTGGAGTATTTTGGTTTTCAGGTTTTTGGATTAGGGATGCTCAATCTGTGAAGAATAAGATGTGGAGCACTAAACAGAAGGGGCACGAACATGAGGAGGAGAGTGGGAACCATGGACAGTTCTCAGGCAGCAGCAGGTGAACCCACTATCATCTCCCTCTGCTTTCCCTCCTTCATTCAGCTCCCAGGATGCTGCACTTGCATATCTTACTCCCCAACACTAGCCACTCATCGTAGTATCCCTAATGGTTCTGAGGCCTCTTTCTGACTTCTGAACCTTGAAAACTTCAAGGCAAAATCTTCTGGCCTGGTTGCTTTTCTATCAATTTGTGTTCATTTGAGTATTTCTTCCAGTTTCTTGGCTTAAACCAATATTATAAGCTGAAGACGCCCAGTTTATATTATCCAACCTAACAGATCCCCGGAAATTCAGATACCTACAGCCTATTTGACATCTCTACATGGTTGTCTAGTGAGTATTTCAAAGTTAACATAGATAAAACAAAAACTAAACTAAACCCAAAGGCAAACCAAACCAAAACAAACACCTCTTAAGCCTCTCTCCAAAATACGGCTGATACACTTTCATTTCTATATCACTAATGTCATTCTCACCCTTACTCTTGTTACCTAGAGTCATTCTTAACTCCTCACGTTCTCTCACTCCTCACATTCTCTCTCATCCATCAGCGCATCTTCTCAACCTTACCTTAAAAACAGATTCAAAATCCCATGTTCTGCCACTGTGTTTCTTGCACTATCCATTTAGTCACAGTGGCTCCCAACACACTAGGCACCTTTGTCTTAAAAATCTCTTGCTCTTATTGGCAAAATGTTCCCCAAGTCATGACCATGGCTAGCTCATTCCTTCACCTCTTCTAAGTATCAGTTTCAACGTCACCTCATAGATGTGCTCTTTTCTGATCATCCTATTTAGTGGCAAGCCTGGGCATGGACCCACATCACTGTGGGAGTCCTGACCACCTCCCCTGCTTTGTTTCTCCATAGGGCTCACTGCCACCTACCCAAATATCAAATGTAGCCAGACATTCGTCGTACATCTCTTCTCAGCATACTATGTCCTCAACAGGCAGGGATTTTGTGTCTATTTTTGCCTTTTTTTAAATTGAAATGTAGTTATATCTTAAGAACAATGTAAAGTAGAGGAGGTACTAAATATTTATTGAATGAACAGAAATCTGAGAGACATTTAAAGCTTTACATAAATATCACAACAACAACTACGTTTGGACATAGTATTTGCTGAAAAAAATCAAAGAAAAGGTACTGTTAAATTGCTATTGTCATGTGACTTCTAAAAACTGAATTGTTTTACAATTTTTCCCCTCTCTCAATGGATAATTACTGAATATTCTATATGTTTTTATGCATGTGTAAAAATTATTTCCTCTTAGAATTAACTTAGGATAAGATTTATTGTCATTTAAATATCTTGTTCACACTTAAATCTGTCTTCATAGAAGTTAAAACACATTGAGCTTCCTCAGAAATCATGAGTAGAATTAATTGTAAATCTGTCTTTTCAGTTTTATTATAGCTTTCTGCTTTAGAGAAAACATACATGCTAACATAGAAAGTTACTTTTGAAAAAGAGGATAAAATAAATTGATGATTTATATTCTTATCAAAGACAGATATTCACTTTGCTCACTGTAAAAATAAGGAGCTAAATGTTCAATTTTCTGATAGTCAAAAGAAACTCCCTAAAATCAATCTTCATGAATGGAGTTTGCCAACAACTACTTAGGTAGATAAGTAATTTTCATTTAAAATTTGTAATTTATAGAATTTCCCAAATTATTTGCTACTACACTAAGACATTTAGTTAAATTACTAGTTTACTCTAAGTACAGAGCCTATAGAGTTGCCTCATTACCTGTGAATGTGGACATGCTAGAAATTAACTACTTTGGGGACATGATTTTTCATCAGTAATAATTCTTCACAGGTGAAAGGACATTTATCTAGTGGCATGCAAAAGCATTTACTATCTCATTTAAAAGAAAGCCTAATTTTTGTGATTATAATTCATAAATACCTCTCCCGGCCTGTCAAATGTTCCTTTGGGATATGCTGATAGTAGCTAAAAGTCACGTTGTTATGGATTTTTGTTTGGTTAGTTGGTTTTTGTATATGTTCTTTAGTTATTTTTCAAATTCAAAATTAAGAGGACTATAAGTTTCAGCTAATTGCAATCATCCTAATTACACTTACATGATCATATTGTAGAAATCACAACACACAAACTTCTGCTACAATTTGGAACTGATATGATTGTAATAAAGCCTGACACAGTATCATACAATAATAAATATTTGAGCTGACACTGTATTCCAATATATTATCACAAAATATAATTGAGCAATCTAGGGAAATTATAGCTCTACAACAATAATAGACATACTCATTAAGTATTTTGAACAGGCTTCTTCTAACTTATGAATGACTCTCCCAATGTCAATACACAAGAAAGTCAAATGGTACCAGATTAAATGATGTGGAGGGCATGGAAATGTTTGATGGAGAAAAATCAAAATGAACCATTATTACATTTAAAATTAAGCATATTTGGCCTCGAAAAACTTGAGATCAAAATAATTGATAGGTAAATTGAACTTATCTCTTTAAAATTCAAGTTCAAGTTGTGAATAAAATAGCAAAAAGAAACATGAGCATTTTCTTTGTTAAATCTTATTACAAGGTTGTGGATAAACAATTCAGATTTGTGCTGGAGTCAGCCAGCCCTGGTTCTAAACCTAATTCTCCACTAACAAATGTTGTGTCCTCCCTCCACTTCAGTTTCCTCCTTTATAAAATAGAAATGGCAAAAGAATAATCGCTTCATAAGATTTTTTTGTGATGAGTAAATAAAATAACACTATTTAAGTGTTTAATATAGAGCAGAGGAAATTGTAATCGCTCAACTTATCTTGGCAGAAAAACAGATTTAAAAACATGAATGTTTACTCTATTTTTAGTTGAAAATACTAATGAATACCCACTTCAACAAATAACACCAAGTGTTCTCAAGATGCCTACTGGACATTACATTTTATTTGTGTTATTTTTCAAGAGCAGAAAGCAGATTTAGAAAGAGAGAAGCTTTCCTGTATCATTTGTCAACAAATTGGAAGGAATTGTAAAGCTCCACCAAAGAAGCTTCTCTAATTACTGAAGAGGAAAGTAAGGCACAGAGTGGTTTAATAATCTGTGTGTTTCAAAATGAGGACAGATTGAACCCTAAAGTCTCTTGACTGTCATACCAGTGTTTTGTTTCGTTTCTTCTCCCCAAATCCTATTACCTCAAATATAATCTCAAATTAAGATATTTTTGAAGTAGGTAGAATAATTAATCTCTAGGAATTTTTTCAGAAGATTTTTGTGTAAAATGGAAAAAGGGAGTGAATGTTAACCTAAGGAACATACTAAAAGTAACTATATGCACCAAGGATGCATTTTAAGGTGGTCTAAATATCTATCTATAATCTTTACCAACACAATTCATCTAAAACTCTGATGTGGTCTAGAAAATGTTGCCATTTTTCCATTTGGTTACTGTTAAGTACTGCTTCTCCATTAGAAATGACTTTATACAAATACTAGTTCAAAGAAATTTTTTAAAAATTTGAAATGTTCACTTTAGGAGGCCGAGACGGGTGGATCACGAGGTCAGGAGATCGAGACCATCCTGGTCTACACGGTGAAACCCCGTCTCTACTAAAAATACAAAAAACTAGCTGGGCGAGATGGCGGGCGCCTGTAGTCCCAGCTACTCGGGAGGCTGAGGCAGGAGAATGGCATGAACCCGGGAGGCGGAGCTTGTAGTGAGCCGAGATCACGCCACTGCACTCCAGCCTGGGTGACAGAGCCAGACTCCGTCTCAAAAAAAAAAAAAAAAAAAAAAAAAAATTTGAAATGTTTAGATAAGATTAGCAATAAAAGCTAATTTATAGAATAATACAGTTATTTATATTTAATGTCAAGATAATGGAGTAAAAAAGGAAGACAACAGTCAAAGCCTGGACTAAATTCATGGAAATACTGGTAGGTTACCTAGTGTCAGGACTTGAAAAGAAATAATTCTTCTTATTAGACTCATAATTCTCTATAATTTGTCAAAAATCTGACAAGATCTACAGAGCTGGGATATACAAGTTATGTTAAAAGATAACAGAGATCCATATATCAGTTCAACAGTTCAGTAAATATTCATTGAACACCCACTTTGTGACACATACACATCTATGAATTGGAATTAAAAGACACTATACAGCTACCACAACCAATATTCCTTTTGTTCCTAGACACACAGCTAGACTACAATTCTTAGCCTCCCTTACAGTTAGCTATGGTCATGTGACTGAGTTTTAGCCAACGGATATGGGTGAGGGGTTCCTGTCACTTCCAAACTTGGTTATAAGGCTTCCCTAAAGATGCAAACCTGTGCTCCCTATCGCCTTCTGCCAGATGGGAGCAAAAAGCAAGAACAATGCCCCCAGCAGTGTTTCTCAACACTCCCCTGACCCCATTATTACTTTTCCCAAGGAGGCTTTTTAGACATTTTTCCTAATCCTACTTCTCCATAAAATTTTAATAACATGGGTATGCTATATGTGTTTATAAACTGTGGCTCCTTGGAGGACCACAGACTATTGTAACGTTATTTTTACCTCTCACACCCCCAAATGAAAAAATCTTCACCCCCTCATATGATATGGCCTGCGTTGAGAACGCATTCCCCGGGAAATCAAAACTACAACATGGAAGGTGTTGATCCAAATTAGATTGCTATACGAACATACTAAACACTCCAGTATATTCTACCATTACATCTTTTGGGTCCAAAATGTCACAGCAGTTTAGCTTATCTTAAATAATACAAATATCTTAAAATGTATTCATATAAAGTGCAATAAATGCCTTCCATCTTAGCTTGAGAATCCAGCAGTTGGCCCAAATAGCAAACTGTAAAGCCTCCATTATATAAAACAAAAAAAGTTCTCTGGTCCATACAATGTGACTTACAGATCATATTTGCCTTGAAAAAAAATTTTGGCTGCAATGTCATCACACTGTAAGTTTATCTACTCAAAGTGTTAAATCTACTTAAAGTTTGAGGTGTCAACGTTATTGTAATGTAAAAAATAAAATTTACTGATCATGCCTCTGAATGAGACATGTTGTAAAAACAAAATCACTATACTGGGAGTATTCTCTAGCAGTTAAAATGAAGTAGACTTTTCAAATAAATCATGTGCTCATTTGAAAAAAAACAATGTATGTGTTCATGTAACTGTTACTGTGATCTTGCATTTGCTATAGGTTTCTTGACATTGCACCTTATGCCTGTTTACTGTGCAATAAGTCTTTTCTACTATAATATCCTTAAGTAACCATACAATCTATTTGGATATAAAAAAATTAAAGCAACGATCCAAAATTCTGATTCCTGGTGATTTTCAAAGGGCATATTTCAATGAGTGCTCACAATATTGGACCCTCACATTCATACGATTTCCCAGTTATAGCACGTAGACCACATGCTGGCTTTGTGAAGAGTATAGCAGTTACTCCCCAACAGAGATAGAGCAGAAGGCCAGAGTCCATGACATGAAGAATTCAGCACATCCTTAATTTCAGCTCCATTTTGCTCTGAGGCAGTCATATTTGCGCAACCTGTGCAACCACGTACAGCACACCTGATTGTGTCCATCAGCACATCATCATTCAATGAGGTGCTGTTCACTGATTTTCCTTGCGTTACTTACTGTATTACTTTACCATATATTTAAATACTAAAGTATTAAGTCACTGAGAGCTTCCTTTGCCAGTATCCCAAGAACACCTGTGATTTAAAAATAGCCCACAAACATATAATACATAGTATATATATATGTATTATACACGCATATAATGTATAATATAATGCATACAATTGCATATGTTGTGTATAATGTATACAATTATATAACGTATAATCTACTCTTATATATGTGTTATATATACATCTTGAATACTTTTATCAAATAATTGTAAATCCAAGTATTTGGGCCCTTCACAGACTGCATTGACCTTTGTTTCCTTGTAGATCTTCCCACCAAGGTGAGTCTAATTATCAAATTTAGTCCTAGGAAATTCTGATGTTAGAGGAATGAAATAAACACACAAAAATGTGAGCTAGTGTAGATGGCAATGCAATTACTCTTTATTTTTAGGTTTGTGTGGTAACTTAGTATTTTCTCCTTACATTAACATATTTCATCATAAGCATTAAACTTAGCATAGAGTTGGTGATTTTAAATACATTACAAAATGCATACAGACATATATATGTATATTATATAACCATATTTAAAATATATAATTTGTTTACTTCTTATAGCCAAACTATGATCCACATATTCCTCTTCTTCCTGGCATATCAAAGGTAAGACCCAAGAAAGTCTTACCAAATTAAACTCATTATCCAAGAAATACTCAGTTCTGGAGTTGGTTAATGTTTGAACATGTAGAATGAAATTAAGTCAGTGAAATGACTGGACACACTACCTACCAGGAATTTTTAAGCAATGAGGAAACAGAAATTCCAATTTACATTTTATACCATTTTTAGGGTTACCAGGCTCAGGCCTCCTGTTTTTGCCTTGCTAAGGGGAGAACTGAAGCTTCGAGAGCCCAGCAGCAGGGACTGCCATCAAAGCCATTGCCTTTCCTCAGGAAAACGAATGCAAAGGCAGCCTGTTGTAAAACCAATGCTTTTGTAAAGTGGAAAACTCAGAAGCATCAAAATTGTTCCATTTCATGTAGAAAACTTTACAAAACCTTTCCATCCATTTCATCAAAATGGAGGTTCTTAGTCTTGTGAGACACTGAAGGGTGAAATTAAGGCTTTACTGACTTCAACACCCCTGCTGTGTGGAATTTGGGAAAGAAAAAAGGTCTCTGTTAGGCTATATTTTCTGTTCAAATTATTAAGACTTCTGCTCCAATCTAATGAAATGGATCTTGAGCTTTCAACAGCCATTCAATGTCCTTTACAGGTGGGAAAAATATATAACTTATAGCTGCTGACCTTTAGCTATGATGAGTTGAAATGTGTTTGATGAAAATCCTAAATAGCTCATTGAGCCTGTATTCCTGGTCTCCAGCTGACCGGCTGCACTGCCTCTCACCACTGCAGAAAGGCATACCTGTTCTGCCTCTTTATCATGCTCTCCAGCCCTTCTATCCTCATTTCTCCCCTGCTTCTTCTAGTATTGAGGTTAGATAGCGACTCCTCATTTCAACTGCTTTCTTGCCCTACTATAATCCATTGTCCCCCCCCCCACCCTGCTAAAATCCACCTGCCAAGAAGAGCAGTTTTCCTCTACTTAAAAGCATTAAAAAGGCTCAATTAAAAAATGTACTCTACTACCCAACATAACAATTATTAAATTTCTCATTTTTTGAAAATACCACAATCAAATATCTTAAAATAGTAGTTTGTAATAGTTTCTTTCATTTCTTCCCTTTCACTCCAGTATGGTTTCTTTGCCCTGTTTCCTGCCCTCTGACAAGCTCTCACCAAGATCACCATCAACTCCTGCATTGTAAATCCAAAGCATATCTTTTATTCTTCATTTTGTCATCTGGCATGGCTTGACAGAGGTAACCATGTCCTCCTCCACGATTCACTGTTTTTCAAGCCTTATCCCATTCTTCTGCTTTTCTCTTTTCCTTTTGATGATCCTCCTCAGCTTTGTTTGCCAGTTCTGCCTTCTCTAATTATCAACTATTAACTCTAGGGATAAGGATCAGTCTCGTATTTGTTCTTCCTTCACTGTCAATAGCCTTTTGCCGTCCCATAAGATTGTTTACCACCTGTGAGTCTAGGATTCTGAAATCCATACTTATAATCCAGGCAATGTCTCTGATGTCCTGATCCACATAGGACTCAAAACCATAACTTAATAACGGAAATGTGTTGAGTTCTTATTGTGAGCCAATATTGAGAATAAGAGCTTTCACTGATGCTCTATTAATCCTTCTGACTATCCCATGAAGTAGGCATTACAATCACCACTTTACAAAGGAGGAAAATGAGGCTTAGATAAGAGAGGAACCCAAGTTCACAGCTCTAACAGGTGGAGTCCAAATTCATACCAAATCCCAACTTCAAGTGCTTGACTATCATCTAACTGCCCAATTAATGTCTGTAAGTTAAATGTTTTGTGTGCTTCAAATCAGACCCATCTGAAAATGACTGAATAGATTTTTCCACCAAAACAAACACTCCCTGTAAAAAATCCATTGCTCTTCCAGTGTACTAATCTCATTTACCTCTGTAAAAAGCACCACTTATACCTAGTTACACAAGCAGCTCTCCCTCCTTTCTCTCCCTAGATACTGGTTATTCAACTATTTGCAATATGTAACACTCCTCCTTCTCCAATGAACTTTACAGTGCATTGGGTAATTTCTGTCTTGGTTAGTATTATATCCCCAGAAGTGGGGAAAGTGTTAGGCACTATTTGATTTTCAAAAAAAGTCTAGTCAACTTATGGGCTATTAACTATCAGTGTTATATCATGTGCAATTATTGAAATTTAAAACTACAAACTACTTGTTATCAATCAATGTTATTTCTAGGAATTATTTGGCCTCTTCTCAGGTAGCTAAATTTCTACCCAATATGTTATATAATGAATAAAACAGACCAGTGTATGAAGACAGAAAACGGGTAGGTAAAAACTCTTGACTGTTAGGTCTACACTTTACTGGACAGAAACTAAATTTATCTGATTAAAATGGTATCCTCCATCTACCAGATTGCCCTTGCTTTGTAGCTGCTCACAAGATATTTGTTGAATAAATGGATAAATGCTTAAATAATTGAAGATGAGTTTCATGTGTCGAGAATTATGAATGTGTTAAGTGCATGATCTTATTCAATTTTTACAATATTCTTATGAGGACATTTAATTTAAAAAATTCTGGAACTTAATGAGGTTAAAAATTATTTCCAGATTCTGGAACCCATCTACACCTGACTCTGAAGCTCATAGTCTTTCTCCTGCACCATAACTACTTTCCATTACACACATCTGCTCCATTCACCATAGACACAAACATTTCCAGGTAGAATTAACAACCAAAGTTTCAAACAAACTAACTTTTGGCTCATTTATCGTATAGGTTTTGTATAAGACACTGGCTAAAGAATACTATCTGACTTGTAAAAATCTTGAAGAATCAGCTAAAATTTGTATCTAACCTAATTAATGTATACCTGATTTTCCCCTTTAGTGCTTAGGGTAAATATTTGCAAATTTTTATTTCAAAACAAATCATCTATACTATGCTTCATTAAATCAATATATTCCATAAAGAATAATGATGAACATGAATAAAATGTGAACACACCCTGGAAGGAAAACTATTTAAAAAGTGAATTCTAAGTTCATAAAGATAGGTTAAAAAAAAGGGCAATGACACAAAGATATTCATTACATAATGAAGTTTAACAATAAAAATAATTTGTGCATACAATGGCAATAATAGTGACTTTGGAGATATATTAATGTCACTGCCATTGATGACTTTTAACATATGTGAAATAACAATGAGACATCCCTTAACTTCAAGTCAATTAAACAAGTATGGCTATTGCAGGTGTTTCTAAAAGAGAATTTATATTCTATTTAGCTTCTGCCTACTTTAAAATACATGTTTCTAAGAACAAGTCAATGAAAAATAGAAAATTTCACCTCTTACTCTAATGGATTTTTTTAAAGATCATTATAGGTATTTTATTTCATAAACTGATTCATCAATGCTTCTGCAAAAACATAATAGACAATTTAATTTTAAAGGCAGAAGCAGTTATTAACAAAAAGTATGTATATTGAGATTACATTTGATTAAACTCTATTTGATTAAATCTTAGTTACAGATAGAATGTATAAATATTTCTAAATCCTTTCAGTTAAGTTGTAACTTTTCTTATCCTTGCATATTGAAAAATAATATTTAATGTTACACTATCATTATATCAAATATTTAAGAAATAATCATGAAATATTCCATTATTACCTTTCCTACTGCATGTTAGCAAAAGCCATTATCTATTTATCTTGGCTTCCTTTGTTTTCATCCTAATTCCTATTTTTAATATTTTGCTAATTTATTATCCCTGGCAGAGAAAACTCCAAAATGTATAAATATTGATCAGAATATTTGCCTTGATTTGTTTATAAAAAACAAAGAAGTGTCAAGAGGTTGGTGTTTTATTGTTTTCTTTAAAAAAAAGTCTCAGAGCTATATATTGATAATATACTCCTCAAAATAACTGGTTATTAGAACTGTCTATTGTATTGGTGTTAATGACTGAATGTTCATCGGGGGCTTTTTGGTGATTCATCAGGCAGAATCATCATTGGCATGTACCCTTATAAAACAGTTGATATCTTCCCAGACATAGATTGGCTGAAAATAACATCTTTCACTTTTAAAAAAGTAATACTGCTCATCTGAATTAGTAACCACCTATAAATATAAGTACAAAACGAAACAATTTATGTTATAGCTTAAGAAAGCATTGACCCATAGTAAGTACTCCTAAAATAAGAAAGTGGAGTTGCTACCATTATAAAAGTGAGCAGGCTTTGTGGTCAAAACATCATAAACAGAAACTGAGAAAAGGAAAGGCAAAACTAATTTGCTGACTTGGTGCTTCCTTTTTCTAATTCAACGTCAGCCCCCACCCCTCAGTGGAGGATGTGACAAGGAGAGAAATGTAATGAAGAGACTCGAGCCTCCCCTTTTTGGTTTGCTGTGGTTCTAGCCCCGTCTGTATATTTGAATCACCTAGAAACAGGGGTAACCAAAAAAAAATGCTGATACCACCACAGCAAGCCAGACTTATTTATTGGACTCTGAGGAGTGGTATCTGAGTATTTCTTAATCATCTCTCCAACTGATACTAATATGAAGCTAGGTTTGCATACTAACAAGAAATAGTTTTCTACATATTTCTATATATTTTGTAATACAGAAAGCCTCGTTTTGTCAGAGAAGTTGTAGATGGTAGTAGGATAGGAAGACCTGGTAGAATGCTTTTCCATAGCAAAATTGGAGGGTTGTCATTTTTGAGAACATTGGTTCTTCCTGATTTTTCTATGCATCCTTTCTGAGTGCCTTAGTGGACAGCAGTAGCCCCTAAGGTGTGGTTTGTGGGCCAGTAGCATTAGCGTCAGCTTGGAACTTGTGAGAGCTGCAAATACTTATGCCTGTCACAGACTTGTCCAATCAGCAAATCTGGGGTGGGCGCTGATAAACAGTATTTTAACAAGTCCCCTGGCACTCTGGTAACCCACTAAAATTTGAGAAGCATTTGGCATAAGTGTTTGTACAACTCAGCTAATCTCAAGAGGATCAAGACGATAACTCATTTCTTCAGTGCCTAACCAGAACCTTGAAGTGAGGACTAGTATGGGCTTGTGTGCAGATGACAGTGGGAGTCCATGTGAGGGAACAATTGTGCAGGCCTATTGATAAGTCCCCTGAACTACCTATCTCCCCTCACATGGAGATTCTTCTGAAAAGCTGAGCATCCAGAGGATTTCAATGTTGCACTTTTGTTGATATATCCAACCAAATCTGGGTGTATGTGGGTGTTTACCAGTCCGTTTTCATACTGTTATAAAGAACTGCCTGAGACTGGGTAATTTATAAAGGAAAGAGGTTTAACTGACTCACAGTTCAGCATGGCTGGGGAGACCTCAGGAAACTTACAATTATGGCAGAAGGCAAAGAGGAAGCAAGACACCATCTTCACAAGGTGGCAGGAAGCAGTATGGTGGGGGAAGGGGGAAGAGCCCCTTATAAAACCATCAGATCTCATGAGAACCCACCCACTATCACGAGAACAGCCTGGGGGAAACTGCCCCCATGATTCAATTACCTCCACCTGGTCTCTCCCTTGACACATGGGATTATGGGGATTATAATTCAAGATGAGATTTGGGTGGGGACACAAAGCCTAACCATATTAGGTGTATAAGGAAAACGTGAGCAATGGATACCTAAAAATAGAGATCTGATAAGTTTGTGGGGGGAAGAAGAGAAAAGGGGGTTGAGATATAGAGACTGCACCACAGCATCAGAAATTTTAAGACAAACTGTAGTAACACGGGCAGTTCAGTAACTTCAATCCTAGGAGAGTTCCTTGGTTGCTAATGCTGTCAATTACGGCAATAAACATAGAATGAAACAAGCACTTCAGGGAAGTATAACAGCTGTGGGTCAAGCAGCAAGTTTTGCTGATGAAGGCCACAGATCCCTTGCATAGTTGGTAATTTAAAACCATTTCCCATAGGATCCATATATTCATTATTATGAATCTCTTAGCTGCGAACACAGGCTAACCATGTCTCAGAATGGAATGTGATCTGTGTTGGTGACTACTCATGTGTGATATTGTTTTCTAGGTAATATAAAGACAATAAACTTAATGCAATTCTGTTACCAAGGTCGCCACTAACTCTCTTTAATTTCTGGCTCATAGGAAGGCAACATTATTCAAACAATGCTTTTCTTCATTCTTCAGTGTGAACCTGTGTTTGAATATTTGCTTCTTGTTACATATCCTCATAGGATTTCAGGTGTCTCATCTATATAATGGGGATGATAGAATACTTATCAGCTAATTTTTTATGATGTCATATTTATACCATACATAGCACAAGGCATTGCATATACTGTGTGCTCAATCTGTGGCAGTTATTTTAGTATTAAATAATAACAATATTATTTATTAAATTGATTTTGGTAAAGTAATTATGTTGGTGTCATGCACACTGCATAGTTTGCATAGGTATTTTATTATTAGTTATATAAAAAATATATACACATTTTTGTATAGCCTGCTTTCTGTAGTGCACAATAAATGTGCATTTCATATACATTTTTGTATACACACTAAGTACACTAAGTACCTATATTTATGTCTGGAAAATTTTTCTTGTGAGTTACATAAATTGCTAAATGATTCCCTAAGTTTTTATTAAAACAGGACAGCATGATAAAAAGAGAAAAAGAAAACTGTGTGTGTACGTTTCTGTATGTCTATATTTATATCTTTTCATTTAACAGAGATTCTCTATTCTCCTTTTTTGGAGTAGAAGGCAGTATAGTTGAAAGGCTTTTGAATCACATCGACTCATTCAATTTAATATACTGATTTTTTTTTTTTTTTTTTACTGCAAGCCATCTAAAAAGGCAACCGAGATCAGAAGGCTAAGTAATGTCAGACTTGAGCAAGTCACTAAACCTTTCTTGCAGCTTCTATGTTTGTAAAATATCAATAATAAAATGCATACCCAAGATTATAGTTAAGGTAAAGCCACATAGCAAATATAAGCAACTGGCTTATAATAGGTGCTCAGCAAATAAACTTTCCCCCAATGGGGACACTTATTTGTGTCCCAGCTCCATGAAACCCGACTCACCTGAACAAAACGTCTGGGTACAGGTGAGGAATCGGTTTAGAAAAACAGAGTAGCAGCCTGAGAGAGAAGAAACCACAACACCTAAAGAGGGAACACCTGAGGCTGCAGAAGGCCTAGGGAGAGAGATCCACCTGAGTGAAGCAGCAGGCATGGCTGGACCTGCTGGGCCTTTTATCATCAACCACAGCTCATGAATGCAGACTTGTCTTGTGCATGCACAAACGCACAGACTGGACAACCTTGTTTCATTTGAACAGATAACAATTCAAGTGCTGCTTCTGACTCTCAGTTGGCTTTCAGTTATGTATGCATGGCTATTGAATCTGCAAATATATGGTGATTCTGTTCTTGAGGCCTAACCAAATCAACATAATACTGATCCAAAACAAGTTCAACAATTCCCAAACTAGGGTAATCTGTGTCCCCTCTGAGACAGCATAAGCCCTATATCAGCAATTCTTGTATGAGTTGCAATTAACAACCCATAATCTACATCTTGGCTCAACAAGGAGAAGGATATGTAGTCACCATCACTTTCTGCTGTCTTAATTAACACTGGTCAGGTGAAGCAGAGCATATGAGTCATAAGATGAGATGTGAAAATAAATGATTACCTGAAATAAGACACACTACTTCTTCTGGGGGCTTATTCAATAGGCTGAGTGCAGGATTCTGGTGTGCATGGCTGAGATCAATATTGCTGATTGGCCTCATACTGCTGATCAGAATTCTGTTGATAATAGCATTAATCAAGTGTTGTATGAGACAAACTGAATGAAATCAGACCCAGTCCCTATCAGAGCATCAAATCCAAGTCTCAAGAGTAGTGTTGTTGTGTTAGTTGTTGCTGTAACAAATTATGACCAACAATGGTTTAAACAATACAAGTTTATTATCTTAGAATTCTAGAGGTCAGAAGCCTGACATAGCTCTCATGTGGCTACAATTATAATATTTTAATAGGTTCTACAGGAGATTTGCTTCTTTGATCATTCAAGTTGTTGGCAGAGTTAATCCCTTGTGTTTATAGGATTACGCTCCCCGTTTCTTTGCTGGCTGTCAAATAGAGGCCTTTCTCTGCTCCTAGAACTTGCCTGAAATCCTTCGCTTGTGCTCGCTTCCCTATTTTCACAGCCAGCAATGGCAGGTCAAGTCCTGCTTATTCTACTGCCAACTCTATTGTCTTAATTTTCTACACTTAAGGACCCTTGTGATTACATTGGCCCCATGGAGATAATGTAGGATCATCTATGCATGCGATGTTAACTGATTAGCAGCTTTCTTTCCACCTGCGAAAATCTTTTTGCCATATAAGTAACACACCGACAGTTCCAGTGACTAAAATGGGGATAAGTTTGGAAACCATTATTCTGCCTACCATAGGCATACAGTTAATCACGCAAAGAGACAGAGCTTGTGTGGGGGAACTCCTCTTTTTAAAAACCATCAGATCTCATGAAACTTATTCACTGTTATGAGAACAGCACAGGAAAGACTTGCCCCCATGATTCAACTACCCCCTACTGGGTCCCTCCCACCACACCTGGGAATTCAAGACGAACTTTTGGTGGCGACACAGGCAAAGCATATCAAGGACTAAGGCTAGAATATTGGAAGAGGCTTTGAACGTTTCTGTGCATCACTGCTGAGAGCACCTCAGAAGTAGCTAGTCCTGTTCATAACTAAGTAGGTGAATGTGACCAGGGCATGACACTTTTACAACCTCTCATCTCTGCATGAGGACAACATTTGGAGCCCTCATGCCACCTTTGGCATGTGAAGCCATCTCTGGCCCATCTCAACCCCCTTTTCCCTTCTTCCCCCCAAAAAACCACTGCTTGAAACTTGGGCACAACGAAACCAGCCCTGCTGATATGGTTTGGCTGCGTCCTGATCCAAAATCTCATCTTGAATTGTAACCCTCATAAACCCCATAATCCCCACGTGTCAAAAGGGAGAACAGGCTAAATCATGAGGTCAGTTTCCCCAATGCGGTTCTTGTGGTAGTGAATGAGTTCTCAAGAGATCTCATGGTTTTATAAGGGGTTTCTGCCTTCACTCAGCACTCACTCCATCCTGCTGCCCTGTGAGAAAGGTGCCTGCTTCTCCTTTGCCTTCCTCCATGATTGTAAGTTTCCTGAGGCCTCCCAGCAATGCAGAACTGAGTCAATTAAACTTTTTTTCTTTATAAATTATCCAGTCTCAGGTATTTCTTCATAGCAGTGTGAGAACAGACTAATAAACCTGCCATACTGCAATATCTGCTTTGTAGTGTGCTGTCACTAACTCTCTTGCTCTGATCCATTGAATTTTGTTGTTTACTTTTAGCACTTATGTAATGGGGCAAACTGGTTTTCTCTCTCTCTCTCTCTCTCTGTTTGTTTGTTAGAAACAGGGCCTTACTTTGTCACCCAGGCTAGAGTGCAGTAATACAATCTTGGCTCACTGAAGCCTCAACTTCGTGGATTCAAGTGATTCTTCTGCCTCAGATCCCCAAGTAGCTGGAACTACAGGCATGTGCCACCACTCCCAGCTATTTTTTGTGTTTTTTGTAGAGTTGGAGTTTTGCCATGTTGCCCAAACTGGTCTTGAACTCCTGACTTCGAGAAATCTGCCCGCCTCAGACTCCCAAAGTGCTGGGATTACAGGTGTTAGTTACTGCACCTGGCCTACAAACTGTATGTTACCTAGTTATTGCAGTGGGTTGAATTGCGTCCCCACAAAGATATGTACAAATCCTAACTGCCATAGCTCTGAATGTAATCTTACCTGGAAATAGTCTTTATAGATGTAATTCAGTTAAACATTTCATGATGAGCTCATTTTGGATTTAGGATGAGCTCTAGATGCAGTAACTGATGCTTTTATAAAAGAAATGAGAAAGATTTGAGACACAGACACACAGGGAAGAAGGCCATGTGAAGAGGACGCATTTGGGTTAACACAGTCACAAGTCAGGGAATGTCAGGAGCCACCAGAAGCTGGGGAGTCAAGGAAGGATTCGCCCCAAGAGCCTTTGGCGGGAGCCTTACCGGAAGCTTGACTTTGAACTTCTAGCCTCCAGAAAAGAATGAATTTCTGTTGGCTCATCTGTTAGATTGTGGTGATTATGACAACAGCCCCAGGACCCTCACAGGCATCTGGTTGATCCTTCCAGAGGCTGGGGTTCTCCCTCACAGGAGATATGTACTTCCTTATGAATTCTATATCATTATCTGTATTACTCAAAAGAATGCAGTACCGTGAAGGTAGAGCTTTTTTATCATTTTGTTGCTTTTCTTCCACATGATATGGTTGGGCTGTGTTCCCACCCAAATTTCAATTTGAATTGTGTCACCCAGAATTGCTACGTGTTGTGGGAGGGACCCAGGGTGAGGTAATTGAATCATGGGGGTCAGTCTTTTCTGCGCTATTCTCATGATAGTAAGTCTCACAAGATCTCATGTGTTTATCAGGGAGTCCTGCTTTTGCTTCTTATTTTCTCTTGCTGCCACCATGTAAGAACCTTTGGTTTCCCGCCACGATTCTGAGGCCTCCCCAGCCATGTTGAACTCTAAGTCCAATTAAACCTCTTTTTCTTCCCAATTTCAAGTATGTCTTTATCAGCAGTGCGAAAATGAACTAATACACCACAGTACCTAAAAGTGGACCTACTGTCTTTTAATAATACTTGTGCAGATTTGTCAAACATCAGATGACCGTAGGCGTGCGACCTTATTTCTGAGATTTCTATTCTGTTCCATTGGTCTATGGGTCTGTTTCTGTACCAGTACCATCCTGTTTTGGTTACTGTAGCCCTGTAGTGCAGTTTGAAGTTGGGTAGTGTAATGCCTCCAGCTTTCAGGAAAAGAAAACCAAATATTGCATGTTCTCACTTACAAATGGGAGCTACATGAGAACACATGGACACATAGAGGGGATCAATACACACCAGGGTCAATCAAAGGGTGGAGAGTGGGAGGACGGAGAGGATCAGGAAAAATAACGAATGGGTACTAGGCTCAATACCTGGGGGATGAAATAACCTGGATGACAAATCCCCATGATACAAGTTTACCTATGTAACAAACCGGCACATGGACCTCTGAACTTCAAGTTACAATAGGCTGGTTGTGGTGGCTCATGCCTGTAATCCTAGCACTTTGGGAGGCCGAGGCGGGTGGATTGTCTGAACTCAGGAGTTCAAAACCTGCCTGAGCAACACAAAGAAACCCTATCTCTACTAAAAAATACAAAAAAAAAAAAAAAAAAAAAAAATTAGCTCAGCGCGGGGGCAGGCGCCTGTAGTCCCAACTACGTGGGAGACTGAGGCAGGAGAATTGCTTGAAACCAGGAGGCAGAGGTTGCAGTGAGCCCAGATCGTATACTGCACTTCAGTTTGGATGACACAGTGAAACTCTGTCTCAATAATAATAATAATAATACTTTTCCACAGGGAGTGGCGTCATTGCAGGTCTTGATAAAACTCAACTAAAATTTCAAAATATCCATATATCTTAATAATTATGACTGGGTTATAAACCAAGAATGCAAGAATATTCAAAATACACCACAACAATTATTGAAGACATTCTCTATCTTAGAGATCTACATAAACTACAATATCTCAATACTGTCTTTAGTAAACAAAGTATGTGATTAACTCGCCTGAACATCCACAAATAGTAAGAGAATTGTCATAGCTAACTCAGAAATTACGAAAAGTTTTCTGTAGCCTAAATTTGAAGCAGAGTTCAAGTTCATACTGTGTATGCTAGGAGAATAAGAGTTCTCTCAGGAGGAACACAGGTCTGTCTATGGAATCTCCTGAAATCCCAGTAGTATCATGACTCTAACAAGGTGAATACTTTTTCTAGACACCAAAATTCTGCTTCTGAATTTCCAAAAGTTTTTTATAATTAATATCTGAAATGACCTGGTGACATTGATTAGGGAACCAAAGTTTTTCAGTTCAGCATGGGTAAAAATATATAATAAATGTGAAAATGATATTTATCTTAGATATTGCCATGTTAAAGCCTGGATTTCTACTAGAGATTAAAAATGTGTCAATATAACAAAATCTCATTTCTATTGTTTCCCCACTGAGTATACATTCAGTGTATGTGTACACACACTCATACAGATACAGTGAATAACTTAGTTTCGTATCACTTTAAATAATTTGTGTTGCTATTAGTTGGGAAAATTGTTTAATATGATGTTCATAAAAATAATATAATATGTATCATAGACTACACCTTTCCAAAATAGATACAAGGGATAAGACTATAAAATACATTGGAATAGTTTTCTTCAACACAGATACAAAAGAAAAAGGCTTCCACATATTCCACTTGTAGTTCTAACAACACATGTGCCCAGAGATGTGATCATGTATTTTCCCTTCTTACCCTTTTATAAACAACACATATTTGATAGCTAGAAACTAAATACAATTTGCTATCCTAATAATGAATAACAAAATAAAAGATTAATTCCTTGGTTTTTCTTAAAAGGAAGTTTATTTTGTATTTAATAAACTGTATTTTTCCTTGATAAATACTGCTTGTGAAGAACATATTTGCTATTTATTTTAGAACTGCCGATTCCAATGCATTGTAAACAATTCAAATGTTCTTAAATGAAAAAGACAATTTGGTGACATAGTTGAAAATCCCAAGGGTATCTTAATCCAAGCAATGCTTAATCCAGAAGCTCATTATGTCTTTCGTTCAGGTTTCTTGACATGCTCCATTTCTCTCTTTCTAATTTAATTCCAAGTGATAGTGTGTCTTTAACAGTTCCACATTTATACTTTTGTAGGCTTAATGTTAACAGACAAGAAAATGCATATCTCTGAAAAGTCTAACCATAATTACATTTAATTGTCTCTGATGTAATTGCTTAGCCATACTAGTATATGTGGTCACTAAATGTTTGGACTAGTCTAACATGAATCACTAACCAGGAGGTGGACATAGTGTCAACCATAACCATAGGATGTGACCCAAAATTTGGGGATGGAGTTAATTCTAGAGAAAAAAAAAAATCAATGCATGTTAAAGTAGAAGTCAGGGAATAGATACTAGAGGCCCTAAAACACAAATCATCTAAGATATATAAAATGAAATGGGTGGTGACTCTCAGAAAGTATTTAATTTTATAAGTTTTGCCTTGATAAAGTTGAGATTTATGTCTAGGTTTTAGGTTTAATACCTTCTGATATCAGATGAACAGATCATTATTCTAATAGAAACTTAGGAATTTTCTAATTGTCTTTACCCTCTGGGATTAACAAATATTTGGTGTACTACATTGGCATACTCACTTGATGTACATGTGGCTATGCATGTTTGCATGTGTGAAGAGAGTAAACTATATCATAAATACGTATATATGTATGTATGCATTATTTTAGTGTACATATGGCAAATACAATTGTTTGGTATATTATGTATCACATTGTCCTTTTTCTTAAAAATGATATTTATTTCCAGGTTATATCCAATAAAAATAACTTTTTATATTGCTATGGTGAATTGAAAAACACTGATTATAATATAAAATATTAGGAATAAAAACAGACATAGAAAGAACAGAACATAGAGATTCTTGGTAAATAAATAATAAATAAGTAATCTGCAGATGATGTTAAAAGAAAGCATCTGAAATAATGATTTGATACTGGGGATTGATAACTGGGGATTGATATGTAGGTCTTTAAATTAAAGAAACTAAGTTCTTTCATTAGATATACCAAAAACAACCTGAATTGATGGACATAGTACTTAATACAAGATAGAAGGATACATTAATCCCAGTGCCAGTAAATTTGGACAGGCAGAAACAACAGGATGTAAGGTAAAGCTACTAGAAAAGGTCATTAACATGACAATTTCCTTAGCTACACTAGCTAAGTATAACGGAGGAAGAGTTAGCAGTTTAATTTCAGAGATCGTAAGACTCCTTTCTTTGCACCTTTCCCTCAATTTCCACAGTACATGTAGCTATGCTGAGCACAGCTACTCCCCAGTCTCATCAGCCATCATCAGATCCTTCCGGGAAATTCTATGACCAGCCCAGGGTACTGTGGCACTGTCATCACAGACCAGGGAGCCCCAGAACCTCACTGACCTTCCAAGCAGCTCTCCCTCCAAACCGCTGCTCTCCCTTCACCCCAACACATTTAAAGTTGTCTCCAAAAAGAAAAAAAAATGGTGGTTTTCAAGAAATTCAGTTTTCTCAAAAAGATACAAACGTTAACCAAACAAAGGAGCACAAAGCTATGGACAATGGGAGGTTGAAACACACTTCTCTACCTGGAGCCCTGATTCCAGGCAAAACCGTTATTTCAAAATCCCTATCTGACTGTGTCATCCCCTTGCTTCCTGCTGATTTCCAGCTGGGGCCTGCACCTCTGTGCTCCCAGGCTCACTCTGTTCACATTGGCATTTGCTCCTCTCTCCAGCCACACAGGGCCCCTGCCCAGACCTTGGGCCTCTGCAAACCATGGGAAGCCCTTTGCCCTGATTCAGTCTACCCAGGTACCAATTTCCTTTTATCTTTCTGACCTCAATCTGAGTCATCATTTCCCAGGAGAAAGTAATGCAATGAATGTACTAATTTATAACATTGAACAGAGTCACCTGAAGAGACTTTTTTGTTGATGATTTGATTTACTTTAGTCTTCTCCACTTGACTGTAAGCCTCATGAGGACAGCTGTTACACTGTGTATCTTGCCAACCTTAAATTCCCTATCTACCCTGTGTGTGCCTGAAACACATCTCAACATCTTTTCCAGCTTCCTTCTAGTATTCCCTCACGTAGTACGAAACATCCACATTTCCCTGACTTCCCGGAAGCTAGAGCTGCAGGTTTGATTTAGATGCTGGAAAAAAGAGATCTGGATTTGGAACCCATTAAAGAAGGGAAAGAGGCAACAAGGAGATACAGAGCTAGCAGGCCCAGTTCTGTGGGAAACTTTGTCCCCCTCAGCTAGGGTTGAGTGATCATGGAGCGAGCCGATGGAACAGTGGCATCCTGACCCCTGCATCTTCTGGTACTTTCCAGAGGTGCCCATTCTTTAGTTAGGCACATGCTGTGGTAGTCTACTGGGTGTTTGGTCAGCATGCCCAGGGAGGAGCTGGTCCTTCCAAATCACCAAATTCCTTCTATTACATATGTAATAGCACAGATAGATAGATGCATGTGTGTCTGTGTGTGTGTATATATATATAATTATCTACAACCAAACTAACTGCTCTAATATTAAGAAAATGTTTGTCGACTAAATGAATAAACCAGTGAAGGAATAGATGCTAACAATTTACATGAAATTTCTCATACCTCTAACAGATAAGATGTGATAACACGTACCTTTTATAAAAATATGTCTTAATATTCCTTGTTCTCTGTCATTTACGTATTTCAAATCCACATGAACTAAACAAGGAGAGGGACTGCAACATTTGCACTCATACTGCCTGTATGTCATAGAAAAAACTGAAAACCACTTAACCTTAGTTTGAAAAAAAATCTTCATTCATACTTTACAACTACTAAAATAAAAAATGGACTGAAATTGATTTTTTTTCCTTAAAGTGGATTACATGCTAATAAGCAAAAAGTGGAAAAGACACATCTTATAAGAAATAATGAAAGAGACACTCCTCACATGGTATTAGGCGGATGCAAAAATGGCAAAAACCTCAATGACTTTTGCACTAACCTAATCCAAGTTAGGCTAACAAATATTCACTCAAATAAAAAGAGTAGAAAACATTACAACTAAAATAATTTTTGAATAAAGGACACATTTGGATTTCAAAAATACTGTAAATTCAAATTTTCTTTTTTTCTATGTGGTATATACAGGCAAAGGACAAAGGACTCATTATGATACGCTCATTAATATGGGTAAAAAGCACCTCAACTACATTCACCCAAATTGTGCCAAATAAACCATATATTTAGAAAAAAATGAATTAATTCTATCTGGCATAAGGCAAGGTAGGATAATTAACTTTAACTAGCTTAAGGTAGAATTATTCTTGTCATACATACCCAGCCAGTTAATTATGCGTCCATATGCTACCGCTCCTCACACCTGCCTCACCTTGGCATGGGAGACTTCTCACATTTTGCTGCTCCTTGCACATGCTGTCAAGGCCAATGCCACTAAACAGTCCCCAACCTGCCTCCAGCACAGAGGTTCAAGCATGAATGCAGCAGATGGGAAAATATACTTTATTTGTGATACCTATTGAAATGTAACTAGAAGATATATAAAATATTCTCGAAAATACATCACTTGAGATTACCAATAACAAAAGATATTTATCTCAATCGCTGCCCTCATTAACATTTCTCTCTCTCTCACTCACTCATTCTCTGTGTGTGTGTGTGTCTCTCTCTCTATATATTTGTCTGTCTGTCTCTCTCTCTCTGTCTCTCTCTTTGTCTCTCTGTGTGTGTCTCTCTCTCTCTCGCTCTCTCTCTCTCTCTCCAGTAGTCCCCAGATCAGAAATACAGCAAGTCCTCACCTAAAGTCATCCATAGGTTCTTGGAAACTGTGACTTTATGTGAAACAATGTATGACAAACCAATTTTACCATTGGCTAATGGATATAAATGAGACTTGAGTTCCTATGGCATGTTTCTGGTCACAAAAACGTCACCAAATTTAAAAATTAAATCCACAAATGCTTCTAATATTAAACTCTGAAATAAGTGTGAGCTATACACACACTTAAGAAAGACTCATAAAAACGAGACAATTATTTATCCAATTTCTGGTGAAGCAGTGAGGTCAGAGATTGTAGCAGTGGTGTGATTAAAAAAAAAAAAAAAAGGAATAAATGTTTCCAGACTGAAGATTGTCAGGAGCACCTCTAGCCTCCAAGCAATCCAAAAACAAGCATATGTAAGGCGAGTTTGCTGAGCACTTTTGTATTGCATGGCTTACTGTAATGTTTCCATAGGATGATTGCATGCTTTATAAATTTTTATTTTACAATAATATGTATTCATTCCATTTCCAACCTGTTTATTCCGGTTCAGGGTCACAGGTGGCCTGAGTCTATCCCAGCAGCTCAGGGCACCAAGTGGGAACCCACGTAGACAAGACAGCATCCCATTGCAGGGCCACTGACACACCCACACTCACTCAGCCTAGGACCATTTACACACGCCAATTCACCTAGCAGATGTGTCTTTGGGATATGGGAGGAAACGGGAGTAACAGGAGAAAACCCATTCTGACATGGGGAGAGTGTCAGACTCCACATAGTAACTCCAGCAAGGACTAGATTTTGTTTCTCTCATTGTTATGATGAAAGACATTATTTGAGGACCTACTGTAACCTAAAATATTTTACAGTTATTGCAAAGGTTATAATGTATTTTGAGAAAATTGGTGTTGATTTGTCATTTTCCTCCAAATATGGTGCACATAAAAATTACCTATGTTTTAAAATATATGTGCTCCTGGTTCCCAAGTTACATGCCTAGTAATTCCAAAGTTTTACTTCAGAAAGTACCCTATCTGGCAGAGATAGGACCACGATCCAACTTTTAAAAACACGGCTGCAGGAGATAAGAACATCTAATGAAATCGCACTGTCCCTGTATGTAAATTTATTCATATACTGGAAATACATGGAGAAATGTGTTTTCAGAATAATAGAATAGGAAATGCCTGTGAAGTATGAAAGTGATTTAAAATTACACTTTCTTTAGCTTTATTGACTTCCTGTTGAACCACACTTTCTTTAGCTTTATTGACTTCCTGTTTGGTTAGTTTATTTTTATTACTATTTCTTTGAGACCGAGTGTCACTCTGTTGCCCAAGCTGGAGTGCAGTAGCGCGATCTCGGCTCACTGTAATCTCTGCCTCCCTGGTTCAAGTGATTTTCCTGGGATTACAGGCGTGTGCCACCATGCCCGGCTAATTTGTGTGTTTTTAGTAGACATAGGGTTTCACCATGTTGGCCAGGCTGGTCTGGAACTCCTGACCACAGGTGATCTGCCCACCTCGGCCTCCCAAAGTGCTGGGATTATAGGCATGGGCCACCACGCCTGGCTGGTTTGTCTTAAAGTAGGAACACACACACACACACACACACACACACACACACACACACTAACCATGCAATGGAAAATTAAATAAAAGTTCATCAAAAAGCAAAGAGATGATTCTTTCTAGTTACTAATGTACGGATGCTTTCTCTCCTTTGTTTTTCTGTAATTTAGAGGGAATTAGAAAGGCTGCCAAATGCTGTGGGAATTTAAATGCCATTAATTAAGCATAATCAAATGATGGGGAAACAGAAAGTGATGGCCAGTCACAGAGAAATAGGAAATAAAAAATCTCTCAATTATGTCAACAAGCATATCAAAGTCAACTGTGTGAATTAAAAAAGAAATAAATCCAGCAACCAGAAAGAGTACAATAAGCTATATCGGAAGCCAATCACCATTTTAGTGAAAATACACTGAAATTCCAAGGAAATACTGGGTTGTACACACGAACCCAAATTAGTGACATTTATTTTAACTCCATAGCTACATTTTGAAAAACGTGATGAGATCATGGACTTTTGGAGTAACGGGGATCTCAACTATTTATTCCACACTCTGCGTTTAGAAATTATGAAGCTGAAGTGTATTACAAAGAGTATTACTTGGCCAAAATCACTCAAATAATAGGCATGAACCTAGGATAAGGGCTTCATTCTTTTTCTTTTCCTTTCCAGTCTCTGGTCCCATTTCTCTTATAAGTTGGACCACACATGTATTAGTTGCCTCTTAACAACCAACACAATGACAAAAAAATGTATATACTATCCTCACCTTAAAGACACTGTCATCATATAAATAACTATGTTCAATGTAAATATACAGGCTAGATTCTAAGTTTTAGTTTGTGTCAGGTTCTAACTTGCTAAAACAGATTCCTGGGCCCCACACCTAAAGTGTCTGATTCAGAGGGCCTAGGATGGGGCCTGATAATTAGCATTTGCTAATGTTGCTGATTTAGATACTACATTTTAAGAACCACTGGGCTGGACTGTGAGTGAGTGAGTAAAAAGCATTAAACAGAGTTTGAATGTTTTAATGTATGTTTTTCTTTATACCTAATTGTCTAAAACAGCACTTACAGAGTAGTGTTTTACTGATTATCAAAATATATCAAGAAAGTGTTATTTTTAATAGAATCAGGAGGCTGCGGCTCTTTTCAAACCCAGGACTGAAACTATACAGACCTTACTAACTTTGTAGAAAATTGTCTTCTCTCCAGGATCAAATCTCAAAATGTACCTTAATCAAGTAGCCAGATGATATCAACAAGTCAGACAAATGTACTGTTTTGAGCATGGAAAATAAGAAATGTAGTGATTTGGGTTGGTGTCATGCTACTGTTCTTGTAAAAACTTACAAAATATTTTCTTGAGTTCAGTAACAGCTTTTACAAAATCAAAATGGTATTGGTTAAATTCATATTGCTAAGTAAATGTATGCTGACATTTTGGTTCCCTGAGCTAAATATTTTTACTTTTATTTTTTATTTTTATTTTATTTTTTTGTTCTTTCTAGTGTTTATTTGCACATTGTTTCTTTAGTATTTTACTTGATTTTCTACAACCATTCTGCTGGAAATATATCAATTAATGTTCTTCATATTCTGTTGGAATTTTAACAGTAATTTTTTAAAAATTTAAATAAAGTTTTTTTTGTTATACTTTATGTTCTAGGGTACATGTGCACAACATGCAGGTTTGTAGCATATGTATACACGTGCCATATTGGTGTGCTGCACCCATTAATTCGTCAATTACATTAGGTGTATCTCCTAATGTATTTTTACTTTTATTTTTGTCATGTTCAGGGGTAGGTAAATGTAGGTAAATTCATACCATGGGGGTTTGCTGTACAAATTATTTTGTCACCCAGGTATTAAGCCTAGTACCCATTAGGTATTTTTTCTTATCTTTTCCGTCCTCCCACTCACCATCCTCCTGTAGACCCCAGTGTCTGCTGTTCTTCCATATGTGTCCATATGTTCTCATCATTTAACTCCCGCTTGTGAGAACATGCGGTATTTGGTTTTCCGTTCCTGCATTAGCTGGCTAAAGATAACGGCCTCCACACTATGCGTGTACTTGCAATGTACATAATCCTATTTTTTTTTTTTTGTGGCTGCATAATATTCCACGGTGTGTATGTACCATCTTGTCTTTATCCAGTTTACTGTTGATGGGCATTTAGGTTGATTCCACGTCTTTGCTATTGGGAATAGTGCTGCAATGAACAGACGCATGCGTCTTTATGACAAAATGATTTATATTCCTTTGGGTATGCACCTGGTAATGGGACTGCTGGGTTGAATGGCAGTTCTGTTTTTCAGTCTTTGAGGAATCACCGCACTGCTTTCCACAACAGTTGAGCTCATTTACACTCCCACCAACAGTGTATAAGCATTCCTTTTATTTCACAACCTCACCTACATCTGTTTTTGTTTTTGTTTTTTTTTTTCACTTTTTAGTAACAGCCATTCCCAGGGCTTATTTTTTATTTTTCATCTTCAAACTGAAGCCTTAAGCCATTGGTTCTTATCCTGGCTGACAGAGAATGTAATGCCTAAAAAAGAAAGAATTCAGAGGAAGTCAAACACGGCACTGAAAACAATATAATGTGAATAAAGAGCCAATTGTTGACTTCATGAGTTGCTTTTTAAATTAGAATTCTAGAACTAAGAATTAACTACTTCTTCAGCAGAACTACTCTTGTTTCCCTTAGAGATAAAAGGCAACTTACTTTATCAGGAGTCAAATGTGCTGTGTGTCCTCAGCCTATACTCTGTCTACACCTGTCACACTAGAAACTCCTCTTGGTCGAGGGAGTTCCCATATTTTCTCTAATCAATTATTAAAACCTTGTAACTTTAGAGGAGGTTGGTGATATAAAATAACATCATTCTGTCATGCCTTAAAATGTCTTCTTACCATGATGAACTAGACTTCACAAAATATTTAATACTAGTGTACATTTGCCAATTCTGCTGTACTAACTAAAAATCCTAAAAAGAGTTGCTCTCCCTTTTCATACCTAATTGATTTTGTTGATCTATCCAATTCCCCATCTTGTTTATTTATTTAGACAGTCTTACTCTGTCGCCTAGGCTGGAGGGCAGTGGTGTGATCTCAGCTCACTGCAATCTCCACCTCCCAGATTGAAAGGATTCTCAGGCCTCAGTCTCCGAAGTAGCTAGGATTTCAGGCACATACCACTGTGCCCAGTGAATTTTTGTATTTTTAGTAGAGATGGTGTTTCATCCTGTTGGCCAGGCTGGTCAAATGATTTGATCGGGCCTCACATGATCCTCCTACTCATCCTCCCAAAGTGCTGGGATTACAGGTGTGACCCACCATGCCCAGTCTAACTCCCTATCTCTTTTATAAAACATTTAATTAAAGGTCATCTATTTGCCAGCATTCCCCCACCAAAGGATTTTTATCTTGCATGTCTATAATTCTGCCTTATTTAAAATTAGAATAAAATACAGACAAAAATTACATTCCAAGTATGAAGCAGTAGAATAAGCTATTAAGGTCCAGATGCATTTTTTAAGTCACATGAAATATAATTTTACTCCCTATATGTGATCTGATCCTGTTGTATTTTCAGTCTGTCATTGTGATAACCACCTTAATTAGTTTATCAAAATCATATGCACATAGCCAGCCAGTCTTTCGTCTTCTCACGGTTGATTCCAAACTAAATTTATTAACCTCAAAAAAGTATGCTTCTCAAAAATATTATACTTTGTAGATTCAATGTTAGAGTCTTTTCATCCATGATCTATTCCTAATTTTAAAAAGTAATTGATGATGACATCTCTTTACTGGTCATTCGTGATGCTTCCACATCTAACACATACTTTCTAACACATACTTAAGTGTATGCTTTTACTTTGTGAATGAAAATGTGAAAATGCTTATTGGTAGAATCTGATTTCCTAGCAGCCAGTCTTTACTGGTGATCCTGTATGAAAATGGCTAATTCACAGTGAATATAGAACTTTCTTTAACACGGGTTGTTTGGAGAGGGGAGGGATGCATTGACAAAAATAACTGTTTTGAAATAAAAATAGTAGACGACGTTGTTATTTTTTCCTTTTAATTTATGCAAACAGATACCATGATGCATTCCTACCTAGAACTAATTGCCTTAATTTTTATTTTGTTCCTCTTTCCTTTACTCTTCTGTGTTTGCTTTTTTCTTCCTCCTTTTCTTCCTTCTTGTTTTCCTTTTTTTCTCTTTCTTCTTTCCTGCCTTCCTTTTGTGTTTCATCTGCCATTCTTTTTTTTTTTTTTTTTCCACCATGCCAAACTATGTCTTTGGAATCACATAGATGGAGTAAACACAATTTGTTAAAACCAGTCACTGTGGATAGTCTAGTTTAAGAAAGCTAAATTACCAATCATTACCTTATGTTTAGTGATAACAAACCAAAGAAGGTATACTACAAATTTGATCTGGATCAGTACACAAAGAGCCACATAAACACAACTGAAACTTTGGAGAGTAATAATACACATTTGTACACTCATATAAATCCATATATTTAAGTAAAACCTAATAAGTACCCAAAATATATGTACACACATGTATATTACCCAATGCTAAATTTTTTCACTTACTACAGTATTCTTAACAAATACCATTAATATTATTTACTTTTGAAGATGAAAATCAATATCACACTGATTTTTTATGGTAATAAATTGTTATTATTCTAATACTGAATGCTACGTTTTCAAGAAGTCCAATAGAGAAAAATGTATTTCAAAATGTCATTTAACTAAGATTTGGGTTAAAATCTTTTTTTTAATGGTGAAAGTAAACAGAATGCATACAGCTGCTTTAGTAACATTGGCCTAGATTTCCCAAGATCAATAATGGGTGTGACGAGATGTCACCAAAAATGGCAGAGTAGGCAGCTTCAAGTGTCCATCTCACAACAGAAACGCTGAAAAAATCAAAAAAAACAGCACAATCCACTTTGTCAGAACTCTAGAAAGCAGTCATGGAACCAAGCAATCGCTGAATCAATAAAAGACAACTTAAATATGGCAGGAAAGCTTTGTGGTGTTTTTATTGTCCTTTAAAGTCTAGCATTACCCTGACCTCAAGTCAGGCATGACAGCACAAGAAAGGAAAACTACACACCAATATCCTTTATGAATATAGATGTAACTATCCTATACACAATACTGGAAAAGGGAATCCAACAGCATATCAAGAAAAATTTACACTATGGCCAAATGGGGTTTATTCTAGAATGAAAGAGTAGTTCAACATAATAAAATCAGTCATATAAAACACCACATTAACAGAATGAAGGAAAAAATATATCATCTCAGTTGATGAAGAAAAGCATATGATAAAATGCAATACTTGATCAGGGAGAAAAACAGAAAATAATAAATTAGAAAAAAGTTGAAAAGTTTTCTCAACATAGCAAATGACATATGAAATATCTGCAGCTAACCTAATAATCAATGATAAAAGTTTGAAAGTTTTCCCCCTAATTAGAGCCACAAGACAAGGGTGCCTGCTTCCATTACTGCTGTTTAACTTTGTACTGGAAGTTTTAGTAAGAGCACTTAGGCAAGAAAAAGAAGTAAAAGACATGCAAATTGCAAAGGATAAAGTAAAACATGTATAAGATAACATGATCTTATACATAAAAAACTCCAACAAATCTAGAACAAGAAATTTACTACAGCTAATAAACAACTTCAGCAAAGTTGCAGGAAACAAAATGAACACACAAAAATTAGTTGTGCTTCTTTATATGAGCAACAAGCAATCTAAAAAGAAAATTAAGAAAATAAATCCCTTTTTAAGTACATCTGAAAGAATAAAATACATAGCAATAAATTTAACTGAGGAGGTTAAAGACTTATCAACTGAAAACTACAATACATTGCTGAAATAAAAAGACACAAATATATGGAAAGATATATGCACAGATAAGAATACATAACATTAAAATACCAATACTCTAAAAAGCAATCTAAAGATTCAATGAAGTCCATGAAAATTTCAATGGCATTTTTTTTTTTTTTTGCAAAAATGGAAAAGCTGATTCTCAAATTCACAGGGAATTTCAAAAGGCCTTGAATATCCAAAATGATATTGAAAAAGAGCAAAGTTGAAGGACTCACACTTCCTAATTTCAAAACTTACAGTAATCAAAACAGTATAGCACTGTCATAAAGATAAACATTCTCACCATAATAATAGAATTGATAGTTGAGAGTTAAACCATACCTATATGGATAACTGATTTTTGATGAGGATGCCAAGACAATTCAGTGGCAAAAAAAAAAAAAAAAAAAAAAAAACAGTTTCTGCAGTCACAACTGGATATCTACATGGAAAACGATGAATATGGATCTCTCTCTTGCACCACATACAAAAATTTACTCAAAATAGATTAATGGTATAAATATGACAGGTAAAACTATAAAAGTATCAGAAATAAACATGGAAAATCTTGGGTTCAGCAATGGGTCTTTAGCTATGATACCAGAGGCATAAACAACAAAACAAAAAAATAGAATTCATCAAAATGTAAAACTGCATGTATCAAAAGAAAGTGATATTATGACATAAACAATGGACAAAATGTTTGCATCATACATATGAGTAGAGTACCCAGAATATAGAAAGAATTCTTACAATTTTCCAACAAAAATACAAACAACTCAATTTAAAATTAGTCAAAGAGTTTGAGTACACATATCTGCCAAGAAGATATACAAATGGTCAATAAACACATGAAAATATGTTCAACATTATTAGTCATTGGGAAAATGCAAAGGAAAATCACAACGAGAAATCAACCCCACTGGGATAAGTGTAATTCAAAACAAAACAAAACAAAAACACAAAAGAACAAGTGTTGCCAAGGATGTGGAGAAATAAAAACCTTCACATATTGCTGGCGAAAAGGTAATGGGTTCCGCCGTTACGGAATACAATTTGGTGGTTCCTCCAAAGGTTACAGATAGGATTACCATCTGACCCGGCAACTCTACACCTAGATATATACCCCAAATAATTGAAAACAGGTGTTCAAATAATACGTGTGCATTCACGATTACAGCAACACTATTCAAAAGAGCCAGAAGTAGAAACAACTCAATATCCACCAGCTGATGAAGAGATGAACAAATACTAGATAGGCCCAAAAGGAATGAAGTACCCAAAAAGGTGTGAAGTAATGATGCAAGCTACAATGTGTATGAACCTTGAAAACATTATGATAAATTTAAAAAGCCAGACATAAAAGGTTATATATTGTATGATTCCATTTATATGAAATATCCAGAAATCCACAATGACAGAAAGCGTAAGTGCAGTTGTTAGGAGCTTAGGGGAGGGAGGAATGAGGAGTTACTGCATCATGCTTACTGGGTTTCCTCTTAGGGTGATGAAAATGCTTTAGAATTAAATAGACAGAGCGGTCCCACAACATTGCGAATCTACTAAATGCCACTAAATGCTCACTTTAAAATGGTTAATTTTATGTTAGGTAATTTCACTTTAATGAAAAAGAGAAGAAAAAAGAAAAACTAGTGAATGGCTCAGATCTGTTAAAGTTATCTGACTTTACACTAATCTTATGATTTTAACTCAAACTTGCATTTTAGTTTTAATTTTAAATAACCTTCGCAACCATAGTGTTTTATGTCCTTTTAAATAAGAATGTAAATAATTATTTCTCTCATCATTCCTTTAAATCAAGCTAATTTATGTCAACTAATAACTGTGATGTGAACTACAAAATTATTTTCTAATAATATAGTGGATTATTAGTATGCTAGTTACATCAAACTTAAAAAATATATAATTTCATATCTGGCATTCATAAATGTCTTAATTTATGCTATGATAGTTTGTTAAATATAAGTGATTTAAATTTTCAAACTTTGCATCTTTATTTTAATTGGATATGGGTTAACATATCATCTGTTTGATACACATGAAGGAGATTTTAAAGGATAATATAAATTTCCAAAAATCTTACATTTGCCTTACTGATCGAACAAAAGGGAAGTATAAGAGTTGAAAACAAATCAAGACACGTAATTAAATTCAAATAGTAATAACAGAAGCATCAATACGTAAACTTATGCATTTGACACACAGTTATGAGGATGTGCCAAACACTGTTGTAGGGACTGAGATTTAATATTCATGATTTTAGCAAAACATAACAGTCATTGCTAAGAGAATATGAAAGTAAAAGGATGTAAAACTTCTCCTATCACTAATTTATTCTTAGTAATAATATTTCCTATATACAAAACCTTATCCACTTAGCTTTGCTTCAGTGGAGAATCATAAAACAGGGAAAAGGATAACTCTCCTATTTTAGAACTAGATTTGTAAAAGTCAGTTCTCTCTCACTGTCTCTCTCTCTCTCTTTCTGTGTGTGTGTGTGTATGCATGGATTTGAGAGAAGGCATGAACAATCATATTACATTAGGATAAATGTCATGCTACTTTTGCAATTTATTGATTGTTTCAAACCAGTAGGGATCTTTCAGAACGTGCTTTCTGCATGGCATTAAGAAACGGTACTTTAAAACTATGATTCTTTATCTCTGTTAACTTCAGCAATTACTTGGCAAAAGAACTTTATTCCATCCAACCCACACAATCCCACCCATACACTTTAAAATGTACACAAAATCATGGGTGTATTTCTACATTTCACGCAATAACTAAATTATCAATTTACGAAGGACCTACGTGTAGCCTAGCATTTACTGCAAGCAGCGCATTCTTCAAAAGAAACGGCTTTCCAATTTAACTACCGAAATATAACACATTTTATATTTTAAAAACGTGAATTTTTCCATACATCAAAATTCTCTCCACAATAATATAAATTTTTATTAATAGCTACATTTAATAAATAGAATTTATAGGGTATTTCAGCTATTGAAGCTACATAAACAGTTAAAGAAAAACAGGAAATGATCCAATATAATGTTATCTATAATAATTTCTATTTCATAACAGTAAAAAAATGCAACTGTGTATTCTTAAATGAATGATTTTATAAATAATAGTAAGATTTGGAAGAAAAACAACATACTATATCAGGAAAATTTAACAAATGGATAGGTTTGCCTGCTAAACCACTGACTGGAAATAAAATATTTTCGAAGTCAAAGTTACTAAATAAAATAAACATATTGTAATTCCTTGAATATGGATTACTGTCATTAATGCAAATTCATTAGGAATCAACTTCAAATCAACTTTAACTTTTAGATGAATTCATCATTTTCCTAAGACACATCAATTACTGCCCGGGCACATTAACTTTCTGAAAGTGATCCATTATGTGATCTGAATGAAGGGATTCAGTTGCCAGAATTACTTCAGTAAACAAGCTTCCAAAACAATTCTCCTGAGACATGGGGCTTTTCTCAAACGAATATGGACCACTTTCTCCAAAAACGTTTTGTTTTCAAAACTATCGTTTACAGTAGAGAATAAATAGACTTCATATCAGTGGAAGAAATGAGCTATTATAAAGAAGACTTTGTGCCATATATTGGATAAAGCAAATCAGCATTGATACTATAGATACTATAGATCATACTATTTATACTATAGATCATATAAAAATAATGTCTGGAAATTGCAAGTCTACGTTTTTTTGTCACAGAAAAATCAAGACTTCTCTTGATAAATATTACACTTGTGTGTTTGTTCTCTTTGGTTATTATGTCTTATCCTTTTGTAGTGAGCACAAACCCCACTTTTCATTTCCCTTCCTCTCATTTGTCTTATATCTTTTATCTGTCCTCCTGAAATTTCAAAAATGTGAACAAAGGGAGGAAAGGGAGTGTAAGAGCATGAAAAGAGTTTAGGACCGGGGAGGTCTCTAAAGTTCTTTCTTGATTTCTCAAGCCCAGAATTACGTTTTTCTGTGTGTCAAACTCCCCTCTGTCTATGCCTCTCAATGATGTGAATATTCGATATCCATTCATCCTGACTTCCAGATCCTAGCTTCCCTCTCTTTGTGCATCTACGAAAACTCATTCACCTTTATTTTAAAAGTATTTTTTTTTCTTTTCTCTTTTTTTATTATACTTTAAGTTCTAGGGTACATGTGCATAACGTGCAGGTTACATATGTATACATGTGCCATGTTGGTGTGCTGCACCCATCAACTCGTCAGCACCCATCAATTCATCATTTATATCAGGTATAACTCCCCAATGCAATCCCTCCCCCCTCCCCCCTCCCCATGATAGGCCCCAGTGTGTGATGTTCCCCTTCCCGAGTCCAAGTGAGCTCATTGTTCAGTTCCCACCTATGAGTGAGAACATGCGGTGTTTGGTTTTCTCTTCTTGTGATAATTTGCTAAGAATGATGGTTTCCAGCTGCATCCATGTCTCTACAAAGGACGCAAACTCATCCTTTTAGTATGATGACTCATGAACACAAAGTATTGCTTATCTTAAACTACAAATCCCTCATTCTTTTAAAAAATGTATCCCTTTTATGAATGTTTTTGAAGACCTAGTATGAGAAAAGTGTGCTAGGTTGCAGGGCTCTATGAATTAGCAAACGTAATGCAATCCTTCATCCATCTCCTAGTCACATGCAATAGAGATACTAATCAAATGATCTCACAACCAACTAGACAATTGCAAAAACTGCAACAGCTATATGATCTATTCAGGTAGATCAGGAAAGGTTTTCCTAAGGAAGCAAAATCCTAGCTAATTTCAGAAGAATTACTATGACTTAAGAAAACAAATGAGACCAGAGAAGAACCGTAGCAGGCTTCATGAGAAGGGCTGCCAGAAGCTGCAACAAAAGCAGATCTCTAAGAGGTAAACAAGCAATAGGAGAGTGCTGGGCTCAGGTGGATGTCGCACTGCTAAACATGGTGCAGATGGGTACTGGTTAGATGAATATGTTGTCACTTACTATAACTACCGGTTTTGTGTATCAGAAAAGGTCCTGTAGGTCTATAAAGAGGTTGCTAAATGAAGATGATAGCTCAAACCTCTGACCCATATGATGTTGGGGACTGAGAGATATTAGGGAATCCATGCTGCTCTTTGATTTCCTATCTCTGCCCAGCTGTGATATTGCCTAAATGCGCACATGCATTTAAGTTACTTGTTGGCTTAATTTACAGGAACATGAGCTTGATCGTCTTAGAGAAACCTGGCTATAAAACAAATTTATATATGAAATGATATTTTTTCCTCCAGAAAGAAAATCCTATTGAAAGGTCCCGTGGAGGAAGAAAGCATGAAGTAATTCAAAGGACTAAAAGGTGAAAATGGGTGGAAACATGTAATCAAAGAAAAATAATTCTGGTAGTAGAGTGGAAATGAATTGCAAGTGATTCGATGCAAGGGTGCAGAGTAATTATTAAAAATTGCCACAGGCAAAGTGCTTGCTACTCAAAGTGCAGTCTGCGGACCAGCAGAATCAGCATCAACTGGAAGCCTGGTAGAAGTGCAGACTCTCAGACTTTATCCCAGACCTACAGAATCAGATCAGGGTTCAGAAAGGAGGAGGTTTATATCTTACATTGACAGTAGGAAGTTTTCCATCAGCTTCCAGAAAATATTATCTGAGAGGCTATTTCATGACCTGAGGATGATGAAAGTGAACTGTTTATGAAAAATGGTGTCTATTCAGTTCAGGGTCAGAGCAATGGTGGCCACATCCCTCCATGAGTTTCAGGAAAACACTTCCGGCTACTCTCCAATAAATTAGAGGCAAAGAAAAGAAGAGACTGGAAAGATAGGGGCACTCTGAGAACTTGCATAAAAACGTAGATCCATAGGAGATGTGCAAATGTAGAAAACTGCAATTCCAGTTGAGGGGAAAGACTTTTCTTTGGAGGACAACTATTTCCACATATTTTTTTCCTATTAACCAACCAACAATTATCAGCAGGCCTCACCTCGTACTTTGTGTGGTTCCCTCTAGCACCTCACTACTTAGAAGTCTGATCTAAAACAAAAGCAATGGCATCACCAGGAAACTTGATCAACGCTGATTATCAAAGACATCACCCCAGCTCTATGATTACAATCTGCATTTTAAGAGATCCCTGGATTATTCATCTGTGCCTTAAATTTGAATATGTGCATTAAAGTATCTCAAGTACAATTGTGGGTCTCTGAATTCCAAGTAAATAAATGTAAACTAATTATCAAAAGAAAGTCTGTAATTGCTGACACGATTGAAAGAATGCTAATAACGCAATTGTTCAGTAATCTAATTTTCTGTTTCTGTTGAGCTAATTCTTCATTTCCTATGCTGATAATTACGATGGAAATGTGCTACTAGCATACGTCAGAGAAACCCCAACCAACCGACAATTTTATAACATCTATGATCAATATTTTGCAAAGTTTTTTTTTGTTGTTGTTGTTGTTATCGTTGTTGTTTTTAGAGAGGGAGTTCCTGCTATGTTGCTCAGGCCAGTCTCAAACAACTGGGTCCAAAGAATCCTACCTCACCTGCCAAAGTAACTGGCACTATAGGTGCAAACCACTGCACCTGGCTAATTTTATGACTTTTATTCAAAATCCTATATAAACTTCTTAGTAGGCCCCTAATATTTCATAAATTTAATTTTGACAATTCATCAACATTATAGTGAAACAGAAAGAACTAGTTAAACTATAAGTAATGTATAATGTGTGGTCAAGTTAATTATTGGCAAACAGAATCTAATTGCAGCTAAGGCATGAGTTCAGTGTTATCCAATCCCTACCATTTTTTAAAATTATAGATACATTTATTTTTCTGGATGTTAGAGTTTTTCTGATTTTCAGTTTATCATTAAACTTTCTCTTTCTAGTCTTGTATTTACCTAACTACCCTAGTGGAGGTTATTATTGACCTTAGATTACAGACTTTAGGATCCATACCTTTGAACAATGGAATATGATCTCTAGAATTTACCACAGAGAATTTCTCTATTAATGTTCCCACACGTGCCTCAACAAAAATGACACCACCAATTATTCTCCTAATTTCATGCTCCATTAATTTTAGGCTATTATTTTAAAATTATTTTAAAATAGTTTAGGATCAATCAATATTATTCTTTTAATTTGTTTTCTGAGTATAAATGCTGTAAATTAGTTCCCCTGTTTTTAATTCATTTATTTTGTCTCCTATCATAGGGGATGTACTGAGTGTCTTCAGTGTTATGAATTTAATTAATTATACCCTTTAATCTTAGTGCAAAACTTTCCTGATTTTGACTTGTGTTTAATAAAAAAATTCTCCTAAACAAAAATATGTAAAATTACTTTAAAAAATAGAAGTCTTCTTTCTTTCCTTCCTTTCTTTTCCTTCCTTCCTTCCTTCCTTCCTTCCTTCCTTCCTTCCTTCCTTCCTTCCTTCCTTCCTCCCTCCCT
>NC_045451.1:10623071-10629151 GCF_002776525.5 Piliocolobus tephrosceles
CCTCCCCTCCCCTCCCCTCCCCTTCCCTTCCCTTCCCTTCCCTTCTCTTTCTTTCTATTGAGACAGAGTCTCTGTTACCCCAGGCTGGAATGCAGTGGTGCCATCTCGGCTCACTGCAACTGCTGCCTCCTGGGCTCAAGCCATTCTCCTGCCTCAGCCTCCCAAGTAGTTGAGATTGCAGGCTTGCGCCACCAAGAAGCCCAATGAATTTTTGTATTTTTAGAAGAGGCAGGGTTTCACCATGTTGATCAAGCTGGTCTCAAACTCCTGAACTCATGTGGTCCTCCCACTTTGGCCTACCAAAGTGCTGGCATTACAGATGTGAGCCACTGTGCCCAGCCATCTTTCAAATAGTATACTAATAAAATATTGTGGCTAGTTTTAGAAACTTATCCTTAGATATATACCATGGCAGCATCGTATACAATTTTTTAACTTTAATAAAATCTAAAGGTTTTTTTTTTTTTTTTGGTTTTTCTAAATAGATGATGACATAAAACATAATTTCCAAATAGGACTACTACATAACACCAGAATGTTTGTTTTTAATTTCTATAAATTCATGCTTTTAATGTCATTTCTGTTTTTATTTAATAGCTTTTAAATTATTTTAATATGTATGTGTCTCCATTAAAGCTAAGCATAAATATTAATATCAGTTAAACTCAGTGACTAGTAGGTTGACTTCCAAAAAAATTTCTAGTGTTAATTTCTTAACTGTTTGTATTTTCAAACCATAATTTCTCTAGTTTTTGAATGGCAATGTTGGGAAATGTTCAGATATTTTTTCCACATTACAAATAAGTCATCTGGAGAAATGTCTTCTGATCAGCTACATTCTGAAGACTTACCAGTTATGTTCTCAAACTATGCTGAAATACTCAGCATAAGTATAGCATAAGCATCTACATATTTCATGTTAAAAATGTATGTGTCATGGTTCATCAACTTATTTTCATTCAGCAAGTCTTTCTTGCACACCTGCTGTATGCACAGGAGGTGACAATGCATTTCCTGAAATCAGTAAGACAAAATTGGTTCCACAAAGGGAACTAGGACAAGTAAGAGACACCAGTATGATCATTGAAATCTTGCTGAGAAATAGAGGCAGCGATCCTCGACTGACAGTTTTAAAACGATTGCCATGGCTCAATGTAGACTGTCTAGACCAGGTTACTAACCCAAGTGGAAAATCTGCCCCAGAGGGTTTTGTGTAGCGAGAACAATATTTCTAGTACTTTGAATATGAATGCCTTCCAGGCAAGCACTGCTTTCCAGCTAGGGAGAGGTACTGTTTTGTTTTTTCACCCTGAACCTAACTCTGTCACATTTGCCTTCTTGGCCCCTTCTGTAAGCCAGAGGCCCCTGGGCTATAGCAGGAGGCAACAAGCCATGACCTATGAACCAAAGCTGGCTCCAGACCTGTTTGTGTGCCACCCATGAAATATTCTCTATGGTTTTGAAGGCTTATAATTTTTCAAAAGGATATGCCACAGAGACTTGTGTGGCTTACTTAAATAATATATTTACCATCTTGATCTTTACAAAAAGTTTGTTCATCCCTAGTCTAAAATAACACTCCCCATGTGTTTGTTGATGTACTCATATATAGATTTATTACACACGCACATCAAGTAACTTATATTGCCAGAGAAAATTGCGGAAGTCTTTGCAATGATCAACAAAGATTCCTGGAAGTTGTGTCTAACACATTCCTTGGGTAAGGTTTTCTGATTCTATAATGTCCTGCAACGTTGATATCATTAAGATATTTTACACAAAACCCTCTAATTTATAGATGATCCATGGCCATGCAACTGATTCTTGTCCATAAACGTGTAGGACAACATTATTTTGTGACAGTGCAATTTACTTCCCCACCCACGATGGAAGAGCAGGTCTTGCATCCATTAAGCACATTCATTTTGGCATTATTGGGTGCCTAGTTGTATGACACTTAGATTCTCTTTTGAACTGGCTGTAATAACTTACTGGTTTCTTCATTAACTAATGAGATAAATACAACAGTTGATACATGTTCTTTTTATGTTCATATAAAGTCATGAGCTTACCAACTTTCACCCTTTATATATGTTAACTTATTTATGTTCTATAGATATGCTATTGTACTAATATATATTATAAACATGGAGATTCAAAAAGCAAGAGCTTTTTGAACACAGTGTGACATGCACACCCCACTTTTGATGCTACTATAATTTTTAATATACTTAAATGTTTTAGCTACCTTGATCTTGTGAAAGAAAACTAAGAAAAATTTCTGACAAATAGCTCAAATTATTGAATTCACATTTTCTGAGTGTATTGAAGATGATTTTTAAAAAAACTTTAAGTCATATCAGTTAGTCCAATAAGGACAGGTGGATTTTTTTAATGTTGGATGGAAATGTACATTCTAATGATCAAACATCACTAACATAATTTACTATTGTCTGTGAAATCAGACTTTCAAATGTAGCTGCATTTCTCTTCCTTAAAGCATACTCTTGGATTTACTTATGTTTTTACAAATCTAGGTCTTAAACATCTTTGCCATCATTTATAATGCAGACTTCATGCCGAGAAGAGCACTCGATACTGCCACCGAAGTTCTGTTGTCTGGTGTCGTTTTGTGAATTATGCTGATGCCAGGGACCATGGAACAGTGCCACTATTTCCAAGAGCATCAGCACATCGAAAGATCTTCATGCAATGGTTGTTCTAGAAAAGTCTACTACATTGGTTTATGCTTTAAAAATAGTTACTACCAGAGTAGTAATTTTCCAGTCTATCCATTAAAAGTTCAAGTGTATTATCACATTTTTTAAGTTGTAAAGGGATGATGTACACATATCCTTAAACATAGTATGTAAAAGCAACGACTCAATGGAGATTTATGTGATAAGATTACTCATGTAAAGAAAACTATTTTTCTTCGAATTAATAGTGCAATTTAAAACTGGAAGGCATTTTCTTTAAAAATGTATTCCCTATACCACTGAAACAAAAAAAATCAAATATAAAGCCCTGTGAAAAGTCATACCTTTTTCAATTAATAGGGACTTACAAAAATTTTATTGAACAATAAGAATATTAAAACCCAACATATTTTTTTAAAATTTATGTGGGGTTCTTAATGAGTAGCAGGTAGCTTTATGTCTGCCACAAACCTTTGGTAAATGTGATTTAAATGCAAATGTCATGTAGTAAGAGATCTTATATTTCTTTTAGAGACTAAGATTCATGCAGTGTTTGCACTAGCGTCCTTTACATGCTAGCACCTTCTTTCACTGCCTCACTCATGTATGGAACTTCTATACATATATAGACATAGTACTCATACATGGTATATATATATATATACACACACACACACACATGCACATAGCGCCATGATATTCATCCATGGTACTTATATACATATAAATTAATTCTTATTGAAATAGTGTTAAAACTACAGTATGGTTTTGTGTTATGATAAAATCTACATTATCCCCTGAACCTTGGCATATTCTGTACACAGCTCTGATTCATCTGACATTTGAGGACATCATAATCTTGACATTTTGAGCTTCTGAGGAAGTTCCTGTTACACTAAGAATTTTGGCATGCTACTGTTCCAAAATAAGTGATGATTTTAGTTCCAGCAGATAGTCTGAATTCATAACGAAGAGGGTAAAAATCACCAATGCCACCCCTAACATCAAAATGATCTACACTTAAAAAATCCTACAGTCTTCTAAGTGATCAGCATACCACTGACTTAGACCTTCGAGGATCCTCCCAGTTTCCAAGTTCTGCTTAGCCTAGCCCAAATAACTACACTGTTGTCAAAGAGACCAGGTCAGGAATTGGTGTGCCCTGATGACAGGTTACGACAATGCCAGCTCCAAACAGGCCTCAATTTTTCCTGAAAGACACACTTTATATTATGACATTTTGGTACAACTAGAAAGATGCCGAAATTAAATATATAATCAATTGCTTCTTAATCTGTGTCCCCCGCCACTTCATTCTTAGCAGTCATTATAATGTTTTATTTATAAAAATTTGTGTGTATGACTCCCTGTATAGACTCTAAGCCCATGCTGGGTGGGGATAATGATTCATTAATTAATATTCTCATTATCTGCATATAGACCAGTGACTGACACAGAGAATAATACAAATAAATGTTTGTCTTGTTTAAATAAATCAAATAAAAATTATTTCTGTAATCAATCCACAGTCCATAATTGAGATGATTCTGCGCTTTTTAGAGTAGAGATGTCCAAAAAAGATGTCTACAGATTTATCACTGTACATATGTCAGAATCAAATACATTATTATAGATAGTTTATGAATCAGTACAATAGAAAATTATGGTCACGGACTATAACATTTAACTTTAGATATTTGCATTGCTAGGTCATGAAACACTAATACAATTTAATCTTGCATTTGCAATAAATCCCTAGATTCATGAAAGAATGACGAAACAATACGGAATTCAATTTTTCTGGCCATGTAGTTTTTAGAGCTTATATGAGTATGAATGACTCATATATCTCAAAACTATGAACTTATCAAATTCACCCTTTAAAACTGTTACAGGAATTGAGTGAGAAATAGAATTGTGCATTAAGATGCTATATGTAATTGAAAAATAGAAACAAGGTAAATAAAATTTGCAGCATATTGACACAAACCCACATTAAAACTATAAGACTGTCATTAAAAACACATTTAAAAATCTGTAAACTGTCAAAAAAATGTCTGCCTATAGCACAAACTATATCTATTGGCTTGGGGATAAAACACATCCAAAATTTAATTTCTCAAATTCAAATTAGGAATGTTATTCTGGTTTTAAGATTTATACCATAGGCTGGAAAAATTATTTGAAAAATTATGCATTTAATTAGCTCAAAAATAATCATTCTGAAACTGACAAAAAAAGAACCAGAAAACAGTGAGTTTCAGCTAAATTTAAATGTTTATGCAGAACTTACCATAGCTGCCAGCAAGTGCTTATTGTACAGTTTCTTGAATTAATGAAAAAATCTTTACAGGAAATAAGATCAACAGCTTAGAAAATACTGAGACAAAGCTTTAATAAGAAACAAAAAACCAGAAAGGTCTATTTCTTACTTCATTTTTCTTCTTCCTTTTGGAAATCTCGAAACTGTCTGACGATTTGTCATATTTTAACATTTGACACACTTTGTTTCAGATGCATGAACAACATTATTTTACATCCTAGTGGGCAAAAGAGCAAGGGGTATCAGGTATTAGCTAGCACAAAAGGAAAGAGCCAAATGTGGAGGCGTGTACGAGTGAAGACAGACTCTGCATAGGCATCAGGGTGAGATTAGACAGCGAGAATTTGCTCCAAGGAGCACCCATACCTGGTTTTCTTCTTGCAGGTCAATTTGTGACATCTTGAAATCAGGACTTTGAGAGTTTGCACTTAATCTAATTTTCTTATCCAAGAGCTCTTCCATTTCTTTCACCTGGATCTTCAGCCTTCTATTTTCTCTCTCCAGTCCCTGCTTTTCTGTTTCAAGTATTTCCCTCTTGTCCCACTCCGAGGTGTTTTCAGCTTGCAATCTCTCCAGCTACACACAGAAAACACAAAAAAGCAGCATGCAGCATTTGCAATTGCCAAAAGGTAACGCCACCGACAAACAGACTCCCATTAAGAAAGGTTCGTGGATATGTCCATTGATATAATTTTAAAAAGAAAATTCTATTTGTTTGAAAACATGAGAAAAATACAAAAGTCTGAAGATCAGGCCAAACCGTAGATAAACAGACTTTTCCTCTTGGTTCACGTAACTATCTCTACAGCCATATGGACCATATTTTTCAAATACATGTGTCAAGTGAAAAACTGCTGCTCTTGGGAACACACTAATCTCCACTCTCAACTGATGAACATTCTCAGTGGAGAAAACACAAAACCATTTTGTGAGCAATTTTGATTGGATATATTTCACTTATTCATTCACTCATTTATCTAGGGAATAGATGCTATATGGATCTATCTATCTATCTATCTATCTATCTATCTATCTATCTATCTATCTATCTATCTATC
>NC_045451.1:10629161-10763015 GCF_002776525.5 Piliocolobus tephrosceles
ATCTATCTATCTATCTATCTATCTATCTATCTATCTATCTATCTATCCATCCATCCATCCATCCATCCATCCATCCATCCATCCATCCATCCATCTATGCAACATTCGCAGTTGCCAAAAGGTAATGCAAAAGGTAATTTCATTTTGACTGGGCGCGGTGGCTCACGCCTGTGATCCCAGTACTTTGGGAGGCCGAGGCGGGCAGATCACGAGGTCAGAAGATCGAGACCATCCTGGCTAACACAGTGAAACTTCGTCTCTACTAAAAATACAACAAATTAGCCTGGCATGGTGGTGGGTGCCTGTAGTCCCAGCTACTCGGGAGGCTGAGGCAGGAGAATGGCAGGAACCTGGGAGCTGGAGCTTGCAGTGAGCTGAGATCGCGCCCAGCCTGGGCGACAGAGCAAGACTCCGTCTCAAAAAAAAATAAACGAAGAAAGAAAAGTAATTTAATTTTATATTGAAATACATATATGTGCTTTATAATTTTGTATTTTAAAATTTTACATTAAAATATTTTCAATGTAAAATTATATAAAATTGAAACAATACCACAAATAAATAAAATCATATTGGGACACAGCCGTGCTTCACACTTTGCCTATAACTGCCTTCATACACAAAGGCTAAGTTAAACTGTTGAGAGAGAGACCATATAGGTAGTAAAGCCCTAAATAGTTATTTTGTGGTCCTTTACACTAAAGTTTTGTCTACCTCTGCCCTCTTCCCATGGTTCTCAACCAAGGCTGCATGGTATATCAACATGAGGAGATTTTTATAACCATCAATGACCAGCAGCCTACTTTAGAAAGTCTGATTTAAGATAATTTTAATATCTCCTTTGGTTTTTATTATTTTAGTGTTTTTATGTTTTAAAGAGGCAATATCAAATGTATTTATTTTCTGCAGTTTTATTACATCTAAGTGCTCATTATGATGCGGTACAATTATATTCATCTGCTATAATTTTTTTTTCGTGGACATTGTAAGTAGAAGTGAATAGTAGCTTTTTTTGCTGGAAATTATAGTCCTGAGCTATGCATTCTAATCTGACTTCACGATTTATTCTCTGGATAAGCTTAGTCAGGTAACTTCATCTACCCCAATGTGGACAATTTATCTAATCTGATGAGGTTTGTGAGAAGTGAAATTAATCAAAGTAATTAGAAAGCACTTTGTCTAGCAATGTAATACTTAAAGGAGAAACACTGTGGTAATATAAATTTTTTTAAAAAATGTATATTTCTCTCATATATTTGGGTATATGGACATCAATTTAATTTATTGCATATATCTATACAGCGGAGTAACTCTTTACGGTAGAAAATCTATTAGAATCTCATCCTGGTTCCACCACTTACTCATCGTCTAATTCTGGACAAGACATTTATTGTCTTATTAAGTTTTCTCACTAGCAAAATTAGTATGGTACCATACATATAATACCATAAATACAATAACACAAATACCATATTTATGGTATTGTGTGGACAGAAGAGGATCAACTACTCAAAATTCCTTGCAAACTATTTAGGATGATTAAAGTATGAGGCATTTTAAAAATATCTCAAAAGGATAAACATTCTAAATTACTTGTTTTTACATTGTTAATTATAATGGCTTGATTGCAGCATAGTTTATAATTATCATACTGTTATAAAATCTGTTGCTATGACATGTTGAATTCTAAAAACCCATCAACTTAGTCAACATTTAGAAAAATGTTACATTTCAATAATATCCTTTATAATATCATAATAAATTATGATATAAAAGCCTAAAAACTGCTTTTTCATATATATATAATTGCACCATTATTGTAGAAAATGTTCTGTTACCAAATCTAAGAGATGCTCTGGCTTCTAAAATGTAGGAAACCAAAATTACATTCTTGGCACATTTACCTATTATGTATAATAAACTAAGGGTCAAATTTTAGATGATGTAGTTTGACATTTGGGATGCTTGTTTGGGAATATGAGGTGAAAATATTATATCACAATTTAATTTTGTACATTACATTACTTTCATTGTTAAGATTAATACTTAAAGTTTCTATTGTTGCCTCACTTGTCAGAATAAAAATAATAAAGTTGCCACAAAAAGGCAGCAACTTAGTGATGAAAAATTAATATAAGGAGAGCAAATGTATTTTTGGGCAAGGACAGATATGCTGTGTCAAGTCTTTGTAAACTTGTGGGATTCTTTTAAATGTTAAAATTAAATCAATTGATTTAACAATAAATAACAGATAACAAGTAGAACCAAGGTTTTAAATAAGTAATACGTGGTCTGAATGAACAAATTTTAACTCTTAAGATTTTTTTAAAGTAATGATTTTAGCAGCAGCAACAACAAAGCTTAAATAATGCCTTCTGATGTTTTACTATTTACAGATTTATCAAAACATACAAATTATTTGATAAATATGTGTATAACATATACTAAAAAGTAAAAATCTTATAAAAATTATTAGCAGTTTTAGTTTTTATTTTGTAAAACTGTTTCTTATCACATCATTCTTTTCCAAGAATCATATGAAAATCCACTAATTTAAAAAGCATTTAATTGCATGTACCTTAAAATGATAAATAAAAAATCAAGTAATATTTTAAGCTCTCAGAGTTTATCATAAAAAATTACAATAATTTTATCAAATGGAAATAGAATTCCATTGCTTTGCTTCTGATGATGAAGAGAAACTCCTAAAATATTTTAATTCTAACCCAACTGTGAATTTTAACCATTAGTGTGTTCTAGCATTAAATGAATTTCAGATAATGCAGAAATTACTGAAACATGTTTTCTGAAAATTTTAACGTAAAAGTACATACTTTGTAGAGTAAGTACTAAAATATTTGTTCACTTAATGACATCAATTTCTTATTAAACATTGAGAAAAAGTACATAAATATCCAACACTACATTTACTGAATGAATATTTATTGAGCATATTTATGTATCAAGAAACAAAGAGAAACTGAATATATGACATTAAAAATAAAAATAGAATATGAGTAAAATTGGGCATCTTTTTACAAAGGAAAAAAAATGAGTATCACAGAACGGCCTGCAATAAATCAGGTAAAAGGAGAAGGTTGTTCGAGGAAATGATATTTAAGCTGCAACTTGAAGTTTAACAAGGCAGAAAAGCACAGCCAAGCCCAGAGTATACCAAGCACAGGAAGCAGGAAATATGTTTGAACACTGCAAGACCAAGAGGAGTCTATCCAGTTATGGAAAGCTAGGATTTGGGGAGGACATGGTATAAAAGGTAATTGGGCAAACACCGACTGGTTCTGAAAAATAACTATGAATATCACAATCACTTGAGTTGCTTGTAAAAACTGTAGTATTGTGATTATTCCTAAGGATAAAATGTTGGATCATTTTCTAAACATAGCTATTTACTCATTCTTCAACTGTCATTGCTTGATATTGTTGAAAATATACCTAAAATTGTAATCATTAACAACAACTGGAATGCAAGCTTTATGAAACCAGGACTGTGTCATTTTGCTCATAAACCCAGCACCAGACACACACTGTATGTGTGCTCCATAAAAAACTGTTAAGTGAGAGAGAAAGCAGATAATGATAGTCTCCAGGAAAAATCCTTTCTGTATTTCAATGACAATAATTAGACACAAAGCAAAATTAAGACAGCATTCTAGGAAAATCCAGTTACTTGACTTACCATGACCTAACATGAAAAGGATTTCTCAGTACATTGACTCTGAGCTCTTACTGCTATTGTCAGAGCTGCTTTACATTTTATAGTAGTGAACACAGTGAGGCAGAGATGATTTTTAATAAAATAACCAACAGATCAGTCCCAATTCTCCTTTTAGACTGATTGCCTCAACTTTTGTTCTTTAAAACATAAGAAAACTTTTCCTACAACCTAATGTTGTGAGGGAGAAATGAAATCATTTAGGGAAAATATTTATTAACTTCCAAATTCAAGTCAAAAATGTCTAAAGTCATAAGTTTATTCTCTAAAGAAGAAAACATCAACAGCCACATCAAATACAAAATAGTGTATTAACTTTTTCCTTAAGTTTTATCAAGATGACAATCACTTTTTAAATGGCCCTAATAACTGAGAAAACTCCCAAAAGAATGCACTATGTGCCACCTGGCAGGCCAGCGAAGAGTCACCTAAAACCAATGTGGATGTTCCAGTAATCGATTTGCAAATATTCCGAACTTTGATTTCAGACAAGTTAGCCATAAACCTGATTATATATACTGTGATTGTGGAGGAAAGAAGGAAATGACAGAAAGCATTTCTGTTTCCCAGCAGTAAGAAATTATCACCCTTTATTGAGGCCCTAAGGTATCCTGGGTAAACAGTCATATAGATGATTTCGTATTCTTACAATGATTCCACAAATCATTTGGCTGTGCTACGCATGAGGGAGCTGGGGTTCCAAGAGTAGAAGACATTTTCCAGTTGGGCAAGGAGTCCAAGCCATGGTTCACCTAAAGATCCTCTCTAGTTCTATTTCTGAGCTCAGACACCAGTAAACAGGACCACATATCCACTTGCAATAGCAACTACCAGATTCTGAATCCTATATTGCATTATAGCAAAGGTTTCATTTATGATTTTGCTTCGGTTTTATATCTTTTAGGTTTTTTTTTTTTCCTCTTTGTTCTGTCTCTGTCTAAGGCAAATTAATTCACAAGAGAGGCAATTTCTGTAGAATCACATTTAAAAGTCTGGCAACTCCATTTTAAATGAGTCCATATTATCAATATCACCCCTTGTATCCTTTACCAGTCTTCCTCTATGTCTTAGAATCACAAATAAGAATTGGAGGAACCCCTTCCTAAATGAAAGTCTACTTCCAATCTGTCCATAGTTAAACATAGCCTAGGGATAGCTCAGTCGCTTTTTGACCAAGAGTCAACAGTACAATAAATGATTTTAGTGATATGTAATGTCATACATATTTTAGTTGCTTTCTTTTTATTTAAAATACTTGGAGAATTTCTAAAAGTAAAAATTGCCTCACTAGTTTGAAACAAAATGTGTGCCAAAGTTAAATATAAAAGAAGAGAGTGGCCAAAATGCTATTTCAGATTAAACATGAATCAAAAGCAATGTAAGCATTTTTTAATGCATCTATTTCTAAATAAGTCAGTACATAGTAGAATGACAAGTGAAAATACATTTGTAAATACTTTGATTATGTTCTGGTAGAGAAAACTTACAAACCTCACAAGTAAAATCTCTTAAGGGGATGCTTTGGGCCCTGGATTTCACAACAACCATGCATTGCCTCAAAAGTTCTTAATGATCTTATAGAATTAATACTTTCCCCATCTCAATTAGAAGTAATAATCATCTATACATAACTTAGGAACTATGAAAACTAAACATAAAAATAAACATGTTACTGTTATTCCTGCAAAATGAGAAATGTTTCATGAAAGTATTCAAGCCCAACTAGAGAAAAGCCTTGATTTAAAACCAAAACAGGAAAAAGATGCCCTTCTTTCACTCCCATGCCAAACACTGATATGCTACCACAGATTTCTTATAAAATCAAGGAAGTGGGAAACTTTACAGGATGAGTACTTACCAAATTTGAGAAGTGAAACACAATAAAGCTGGTAAAATGTAGATCTTGTTCCAGAGATAATAGGAACAAGGGGTTTATATAAAGCATCTATAATGGGACTTAATTTTACCAGGCACAAACTACACTCTCAAGCGTGCTCTATTATTAGGAAGAAATATGCAAACACACAATACTTAACAAGATCTGCATTAGAAAAATGAATGTATTATAAGGGAATTGTAATTAAACATGGGAGGTAAGTGCTCTATTTGCAAAATCTCTCCTAGAAGTAATTTTTAAAAGTAGACAAATTATCTTGGCACCAAAGTTGCCAAACAGGTATTCTCAAGGATTTCAATTGGTCTCAGTATCCGAGAAACATGAAACCTGCTGACACTGCCTAAAACAAGCTTTTCTGCTCAACCGAGAATATGCTTTGTGTTAATCCATATATTTGTTTTCTCTAAAGAATTAACAAGCATTATTTGTAGACACTCTGATGGTTCAGAAAAAAAGCAAGTTAGTTTCAATTATTAGCACTGAGTTGTAAAGAAGAAAAAAGTTTATATATATTTTAAAGGAGGAAAATATTGGGATAAGAGATGGTAAAATGAATCAGAACTGGAGAATGATGCACAAAGAAAGAATAAAATTGTGACAGAGTATTAATGAGCACCCCTTTTAAATCATCATCTTTTATTCCATATCTGTGCTAAGAATGATTTAGCATAACCATTTTGTGTTTTATATATGTTGCTGTTCTAATATCTGGGTTTTTAGGGGGAAGTTGAATTTGCCAAAACTGATACATTGATGAACTCTTTGAAAAAAAAAAAATGAAGACTAACAATTAGCTTTTTTGTAATTAAAACAGAACTACATATGCATTGACATTAAAATTTGATCAACTAAACAAAAGGATTACTCTTATAACTGGGTAAGCTAATTCTTTTTTTATTCATCTTTAAAGTCAGCAGTTTTTATTGGCTTCTCTATTCATCACTGAGTTATAATGACAACTGTGGTGATAGATCAACCGCCCATAAGTATGTAACTTTGATTCTGGGCTGATATTATTTATTCAGTTTATCTATCATCGGACAAATACTAGTGTTTATTATATATAGATACAGATATCTAGATATACATATTTTTGCTGGTGTATCCACACAAAATTGATCTTATATCCAGCAATATCTCTAAACTCTCAGAAAATATATCTTGTAGATTATTTTGTGTTTTGTAAATAGATAATTGTATCATTTTTGATCATTGTAATTTTGTATCTTTCCAACACTTATAATTCCACTTTTGTGGAAGTGGCTGGGACCTGAAGTAAAATATTAAACTGATAGCACGCTTCCAATCATTATTAAGTAAAACATTTGCTCTAAAATGTTGCTACTTGATACCAGATTTTAACAGTCCACTTTCATTGCTACTGTGTTAAAATGTCTTTCCCTATAAGCATAAATTTAGTTTTGGCAAATGCTTTTTAAATAACATTTGAGATAACCATGCCATTGATTTTTGCTTTTAGTCTGTTTAATGTGATGATTTGCATAATAGATGTTCTAATGCTATAATATGTCTTCCACTACTGTGACAAAGCAATTTTTAATTACTAAATTTAAATTAATATTACTTGCACTTGATGAATGTGTTTGCTACTAAATTTATCTGTGAAATTAACTGTAATTTTCCTTTCTTCTATTATCTTTCTTCGGATGCAGTAGTAAAATTAAATTAACACATTGGAAAAAGTTGGAAAGTTTTTCTGCTTTTCTCTTCTCTGGAAGATGTCCTTAAAAATTGGAATCATATATCCTAAATAGTACAGTTTGTGCATAAACTTTTCTGATACTGGAGTTTCATTGCAAGAAGAGTTTTCATTTATTATATTTTAATTTAATTACTTGCTGTTATAATCCATTCAGCCTTTCTATTTCTAAAGTGTCATGTTGGGTAAGCTATATTTTTCTGGTCAATAATTTGTTTCATGTAAGGTTTCATTTTTATTAGCAGTGTCTCTTCATGGTGTTTCCTTATATTTGTAAACCTCTGCCTTATCAAAAACTATGTCTACTTTTTATTACTAGTAACTTCTAATTATAGCTTCTTGATTAATTAGTTATTTTTTCCAAAGAATTAACTTCTGGCTTTGCTATCTCTATTAAAGTTTTAAAAAATTATTTGATCAATTCCTAGTATTGTCATTCTTCTCTTCTTTCTACACTTTTCTTCTGCCACTTTTTTAAATTTTAAAGTAGAATATTAGCTTATTTGCTTTTTTGTCTTTGTTATTTTTGTTATTCTGGATACTCCAAGAAGCAATTCTACAACTCATTGTTGAAATGTAAGAAATTTATTAGGGAGAATGCCTATGAGAAAAAATGGAGAGGAAAACAAGAGAGGTGGGGAATAGTCAAACTATGATTTGTGATGCAAATCTGGCTTTGAGTGAGGGAGAAGCAGTAAAGAAGGGAGGATGTTTCGAAGCCTCTGAGACCCAGTGCAGTCTAAGCAAAGTTATGCAAGACCCTCAAGGGGTGTTTGAGTCAACATCAGTAGCCAGAGGAACATCACACCTCCCAGGAACACAGAGGTCAGTGTTAGGCTGGGAGCAGCCTGTGGAAAGCAAGATCTCATTTCCTGGTTTCAGAACGTAGCAGCTGGGTTCTGACTTAACTATACTCCCTGTAATTGAGAGAGGAGAGGCATTGTCTAACGCCACACACAGCTATTTCCTTATATACGTATTGATGTTATACCTGTTTTTAAGCTTTGCAGTATCCCTCAAGATTTCAATGTTTTTATCTTTCAGTCTTAAATTACATTAAATTTATTTATTTGCTAGACTTATTTAGATGTCTGTTTTGTAATATCCAAGTAAATTAGTTTCTTAAAGTAACTTTTTGTAGTCAATACAAAAATAGATGACTATGGCTATAAAATACTATCCTTTGAAAATTGCATAGTTTAAAACATGAACACATACTAAATCTCAATCTCTCAACCCAACCTCCAAAGATCAAAACTGAGAAAAAAATAAAATCACTGGTAGCTGCAAACCTGTCAACATAATAAAGAGGCTTAGACTTACAGAATCTTGACTGATAGGTAAGAGGTGCAATAAACGTCTGAGGGCGGCAGAGCTTGCTCTGGAGACGACAGGGGAGCAGAGTCAGATAGGGATGGTGCAGAAGAGAAAACATACACTGTGCTGGATGTCCTGTAAAGGTAGCCACATCACCGCAAGCAGGGAAATAACTGAGAACAGGTCTCAGACTTGGGGAGCCAGAACACAAGCTACTATCAGAAATGTAATAAAGGAGATTAGAAAGCCCAGGGGTAATTGTTTTCAGGTTTTTCAAGGTCATGGGCAGCACTCTAGATTGCAAGAGGTATCTTGGAAAGCAGGGGTGTCATTTAGAAACTTCCTGGAAAGGGACAGTAGGAAAGCAAGAAGTTGACATTAAGGGACTTATCAAAGAATCATAAGACAAATTTCTTTTCATCCCCCTACCCAAAAGCCTGAATTTTAAAAAAGTGTCCTTTCACTGTATCGACAAAAGAGGGCACACTACAACTAAGATATTAAGTACACAACACATAATTTTTATTATTCCACTTTCCCCCATAGAACCCACCTGTTATCACTTTTTCTTGCTATCTGAGGAAAATCCTACCCAACTGTTATGGACTGAATTGTGTTCCCCCCAATATTTGTGTTTAGAAGTCTTATCCTCAGTGTGATTGCATTTGGAATTAGGTCCTATAAATATGATAAATACTTAATAAAGGTTAAGAGGATTCATTAGGGTGGGGCCTTAATCCAATGGAACTGATGTCCTTATAAGAAAAGGAAGATGCACCAGAGATCCCTCTCTCCAAGTGAGCACAGAGGAAAGACCATGTAAGGACACAGTGTTCAGACCATACTAGACAATATTCATTATAACACCCTAAGAAAATTAATTAATGATTCTATAATGTTAAAGAGAGAAAAAGAGTCAAAGAAAAAAAGAAAGTAAGAAAAACTACTGGGAGGGACAGGAAAATGGTAGCTCAAAACTGTAAACGGATAGAATAACTTTTGCAACTACCAATTATAATAAATTTACATAAAGATCATCAGTGGGTTTCAGAATCATTAGATAAAGGGTTTCTGGAGAAAACAATACATTCAGGAATCAAAGTGTTCTACCACACACGACTTCCAATTTCAGAGTGAGTATGATATTGGAGAAAGCTAGCAGTTCACACCTTAACTAAGGGATTCTATTTAGCATGGGTAATAGCTGAACAACATGGCATTGTTTCTCTTAATACGAAGCATTAGGAAATCCATGGAGATGTTATATATTATCCTTACTAAAAATCCGTTAACCTGAGTCTAGTCTGTCAATCAGTGGTTCTCAACCACGATGATTTTGTCCTGAGGAGACATTTAGCAAAGTCTGAAGATGATTTTAGTTGTCACATCTGAAGAAGTACTACTGGCATCTGGTGGGTAGAAACCAGGAGTACTGCTAAACATCCTACAATGTACAGGGCGGCACCCCACAATATGTCAATAGTGCCAAGGGGGAGAAATCCTGCTCTAGACTTAATTCTTGTTTGTAGGAAATACAGAACATAGAAGAATAAAGGATACCATTAACAATCAATTAGACCAATACAGAATATAGCATATTATACCACTGAACCTATCTCATTGTTTAAAACACCACTTTCAGGGGAAATAATGAGAGAATCTATTCTAAACTAAAAGCAATTAGGAAGATATAACAGCAGACGCATTAACAAAACTAGACCGGAGGCTGCTTTACAATAATGACTATAAAAGACATTCTAGGAAAAAGAGAATTTATGAATTAGCTATTGATAATATCAATAATTTATTAATTTATTCAGTTTGATCATTATGATTATGTAGGTAAATGCCATTATTCTAGGGAGATGCACGTTAACATGTTTGAGACAGGCATCATGATGACTGCCCCATGTGTTGAAATAGTATACCTACAACAGACAATAACCTTAAAAGATAAAAGATAGTGCTGACTTTAACATTTATTAAAGTTAGAAATATACTTTTTTAAAGAAGATAGATAAAGAAAAACATATTGCAATAGTAGCCTATGTAGGAAATGGTATGGAAAAATATGCAGAAAATGTAAAATGAATGATTGAGCACAAAGAGAAGGGCTTTGTAGAAACCAGTGGTGATCGTGTGCCATAAACTAAAGCAGATTGCCTAAGAAAGTTGTTTGTGTGTGAGTGCTAAATAAGTAAAAAGTAAACCTATTTATTAAACATAAATATGAATGTATGCCTTGAGTGTCAAGATATCACCATCCCTCCCAGGGTCCTGCTTGCAGAATTTTATTTATACTCTGGCACAGATGGACAAGTTCTAGATAAAACATGTTTTCCCACTGTACACTATAAATATGTATTGATTTTGATGTTTCAAGCTTTTATTTACTTGGTAAGGTTAAAACTTCAGGATGCGGGAAAAAAAAATATTGTGTTAGTTGTGACATCAGCATTAAAGGTACATTTGAGTGAAGATTTACATCCGTAGCCTACATTTTCTCTTCTAGGAGTGGGAAAACATTTTGCAAGTGTGAGTTAGTTGAAAGGATCGATGACTCAAATATGTCAGTGAGCCAAAGTCCAACACGAACATTTGTCCAAATTCAAAAACAAATGTCAATGCCTATGGATCGATTACATAAGACTCTTCAGCTCACCTGACCTTTTTACAGAAAGGTTCTTAACATTTATGGTAGAGGATAGGATTTCCCAAACGATTAGATAAAGGTCAGAGTATACACTTGAGTGTCGTTTGAAATTTAGTTTTCAATAATTATGTATGATAAGAATTCAAAATCATTTGTAGTGAAAATTTTAAGTGGCTCTTGTTTAGAACCTGGCATATATCCTTTGAGCTTCCTATTACGTTTGCTTTTACCTCAATGCTCCACCTCACTGCTGCGCTCCGCATTCTCTCACCTCCACAAAGTAAAATCGATGGGAGAAGGAAGAATCTCCTTCCTTCTCTTGCCAGCAGTCCTAGTGTCAAATAAAGGAGTAAGTTAAAATGACAACTGCTCCTACTCAACCTAGATTAATGGATAGAGCATATATGAGGAACAGCCTTTGTGGGGGCCAAGATGTTTAACTATAAAAAGAGGAAATATAGAATGAGTATTGAAAAATTTAAGGACCTAGAAGCTAAAAAAGCAGTGGTCAGGATTGTGGGATCGCCTTATAAGTCATTGGTACTGAAATAAGTAAAGAAAGGCTTGAACTCTAAATGTCAAGCAAATGACTAGCTTCTGAGAGCAGATTATTAAAGGAGTATAGAACCACGTTGCTGGGGTCCATTGAAATGAGTGAATGTCAAACTAGATACGTGGAATAAACATCAGCATTATTAAGCAAGGCAGTAGAAAGTATAAGGTAAAGGATTCCTTTGACCAATTAAAATGGTTACTAAGTAGTCAGCGACAAGATTTAATGAAATCTTTTCTAGAACAAAACTTTCAATGGACTCAGAAAAAAAAGTGCATTCACTTTATTTGAAAAACAAACATTGAACACATAAAATGATTCATTATCTTCACAATATATCAAGAATATTTTTAAGCTTATAAAATAATTTGGGTTTCTACTTAAGGAAGTTCAATTGAAGATTTCTTCCATGTTAAAACTGAGTTCAACAATAGGTTCAAGATCACTTTTCTGTTGCTGTTAATATCCAAATACTTCATCTTCCAAATAAATAGGTGGCATTTACTGAAAATTTAATGGTTGTATGTAATTTATAAATCATCACCCTTATTTTAATGTGAAGGCCTATTATCTCCATACCATGGCTGAACATAATATATGGTATTATTTGTCCTATTATATATCGTTTCATTAATTACAATGTCTATTACTTTTGAGAATGTCTAGTGACATAAGCACAGTCCTAAGCTGTTCGCCTTTGTTAATTCACTTACTCTTCTTTTATTTATATTTTATATATTCTCCCAAAGTTCTGGGATTACAGGAGTGAGCCCCTGCCCCTGGACAGGTATTCCATCTTAACATTGTAAAAAATATATATATATTTACAGGTGACCAATGTGGTACACTATAATTGCATTTATTTTGCTATTATAATTTTACGTTTCCTGAAGTTATGAAGTGCCTCATAGTTTCTTGCTTAGTTTTCAATGTAGTTACTAATCTGGAACATTTCAATAGAAGTATACATTTCCTAGAAATACTGACATACCCAGAACATAATATGAGTGTCACTTCTGTTTTATTTTGAGACATCTTTTACCTGGCATCAACTTTCACCATAATCCTGGAAATACTCTTGAAGTCTTTTCTATTTAGTTCTACTTCGTAATTCATGTTTCCTATGTCATTTTGTGAACTGCAAAGAGGTTACAACAGTTGATAATTTTTGGAGATTTGATAGGTCTTCTAATGAATTATTCTAATCTATATTATTATTGTAAATTGAGTATGTGTAGAATTCTAAGATGTAAATCACTTTCTTCAGAATTTTAAACATTTACCTACATTGTTTTATAATTTCTGGAGTTGCTTGTTGAGAATTCTGATAATTTTTCTGATTTCTGATTATCTATATGTGCTCATTTATTTATCACTGCTTCCTTTCAGGCAATTTATTGTATTCCAGTGTTATGAACTTTAATGAAATGAACTTTGCTCTGTCCTTTTGGTATTATTATGCTACTTACTTGGATGGATATATTCATCTAAACATCATGACCTTCATTTGGAAGAATTTTGTTTTTCTAATTCTTTCACTTTTAAACTTCTTTTTTAAGGATCTCTTAATTTGGGGGACTAATTGCTAAATTAATGTTTAAGAAACTTCCTTTTTTATTACATCCTTGTCTTTGTGGTTTACTTTCTGGGTGACTCATTCAACTTTCAACTCCAAATTATATATTTAATTTTCATTTGTGCTATCATGTATCCATGTCCTAAGAGCAGTATTTTTGTTTTCTCCATATTATATTTTATGTAACATTCTGTTATTTTGAGGGTAATCAGTGTTTTTGCTCTTTGGATATTAGATGTAGGGCTTTTAATCTACTTCTGCTACCAGAATTATTTTTTAAAAATAAATTGCATTGTATATATTGTATGCTACATGATGTTATAATGTATATAGAGAGTGGCAAGGCTACTGTAGTTAAGCAAATTAGCATATCCATCACCTCACATAGTTACCTATTTTTTGTTCATTTATTTTGTGGCAAGAACAGTTAAAATGTATAGCTACATTCCAAACACTCTGAGATTGAAGAGAAAGTAGGAAACAGTATCTATATTTAATTTTCCAGATGTAGAAAGTTAATCCTCCTCTTTGGCTCCTCTTGAAAATGTGGCAATCCTTTTATTATGTTTGTAAAGGTAAGTAATTCTATATACGAGGTAGTGAGAAAAAACATTTAAATGAAATATGAGCCTGTAATAGTTACATTCTTGGTTTATTTAGGAGCTAAAATGAATAAATTGGTTACATGTCTACAATAACTTAATCCAATTTCTATCAAACATGATCATATATCACTCTGGATTCTAGAAATAAATCAATGGATAGTGTAGGAAATAATCCTTTTAAAGGTGGAGACTGATGTGAAGGGGAAAACATGGGGATATTTTATTAAAACTATCAGTTGTCACTGGCTTTGCTCGTTTCTTTGTCAGGTTTTGGGCTTGAAGTGAATGAGAAGTATAAGACTTCCTTAGGAGAAGGAACATGTTGCTAAAGTCATTGCAAGAAAAGAGATTGGATTCTCTGACACAGATCATCTCTCATTTTATTTCTCAAAGCTATAAGGCATTATTTCATACTGTCTGAGTGGTAACAATAATTGTCTTGTTTGTTTGTTTATTTATTTATTTATTTATTTATATTTTCATTCGTGTGGCTAAAGTGCAACATGCAAAGTCAGCTTTTGCAATGCAAATTATCATTGGCTTTTTAAGGACATTTGATTTTTAAAATCTTATTAAAATAATAGTTAAAATATTTTGAAAATATTTTTAAAAAGAATTGTTCCTATTATTATTTAGCCACATTGTATCAAAAGATGTATTACAACTCCTTTTGCTTGATTTATGTGTTTTTGCTTAGGAGTCTAGCATCGGAGAACTATATTCCCAAAAATGTACAAATAAATTTATAACAATACAATGAACAAATACATAAAATGTTTAGTTAATTTTTGGTGGGGTAAAGCAGCATCACATAGTGGTCAAGGGTGTGAGGTTTAATGAGAGAGAGAGAGAGACAGAGAGAGAATGGGAAAGATAAATTATAAGGAAGTGGCTCATGCAATTATAGAAGCTAAGTCCCAAGATTTGTAGACAGCAAGCTGGAAACTCAAGATGCTCTGATGTTTCAGTCCAAACCCAAAGGTTGGAGCAGATCACGGTTCCAGCTCAAGCAGTTAGGCATCAGTAGTTCCCTTGTTCTCAGCCTTTTTGTTCTATTTAGGTCTTCAATTGTTTGGATGAAATCTACCCACATTAGGGAAGGCAATCTGCTTTACTCAATGCATCCCGAAACATCCTCACAGACACACCCAGAATAATATTTGGACAAATGTCTGGGCAGCTTATGGCCTAGCCAAGCTGACGCATAAAATTAACCATCACATTGTCTTATAAAATTGATGTGTTGATTAAATGAAATCTGATGTTTTAAGTCCTTACAAGGCTCATGAGACCTACAAAGTATTCATAAACATTAGCTCTAAATATCTAGTGATACTCAATCTGAACAGAGTATTTTAATAGATCTTTATGCATCTTTCATTAATTTTCAGTATTTAAGACAAGGATACACATATTAAATAGTTTTGCTTCTTTGAAGGGAAAGCTTCTTGGTCTAATTCTTTTTCCTTTCATCCCTGCTCACCTCCAAATGACATCTTCCACTCACTGGTTAATAAAATAATTGCAAAGCATAATTGTTTTGATTTATCACTGGTCTGAGTTATTTCTTAAGTAAAGCAATTATTATCTTGGTGATTTCTAGAAAACCTAAAATCAGAGACTCAAATATGAACAGAAGATAATTTTTCTATTTTTCAGGGCAGTTGAATCATTGCTAACTACACAGAAAGAAATGCCTCAACCTATAAAACCCAATTCCAGAACAGTTGTTTTGAACTTGGACAGATCAATACTGAAAATAAAAACCAATATGGTACATCACTGTTAGAAATAATTGCTCCAATAACTACTTGTGACTACTAGGATTAAAAAGTACATCAAGCAATGTTTTACTAATGCATAAATTCATGGAAGCTATTTAATTAACAACATTTTCTACAGCTTAAATATTCAAATGCAGGAGAATTTCTAATAGTATTTGAGAGAAACAATTTACTCCATTAAAGAAGTAACTCAATTCAACAAAAGGTTTAGAGGACAGTGAATTTCTCCAATTCACCCCAAAAGTAGAGTTGTTATATCAAAATGGGGCTTATCTTCATGACTTAGTTGCCCAGTCACTAGTTTTCCTGATAGTTCTGTCCTTCAAATAATTACACTTGCCAGTCTATACTTGTGATTGTCTTAGTCCATTCAGGCTACAAAATATCATAACCTGGGTAGCTTATAAACAGTAGAAATTTATTTCTCACAGTCTGGAGCCTGGAATCCAAGATTAAGTTGCCAGTAGATTTTGTATCTGGTGAGGACCTGCTTTCTGGTTCATAGACAGCGCCTCCTCCCTATGTATCACATGGTACAGGCGTGAGCTAGCTCTCTGGGGTCTCTTTCATCAGGGCATTAATTCTAATTGTCCTCACAACCTAATCAACTCCCACCTCCTAATACCATCACCTTGGAAGTCAGGATGTCAGTATATAAATTTGAGAAACACACACGCATTCAAACCATACTAGTGACCAACGTGTTTTGAGTACATCAAATGTAGTCAAATCCAGGCCGGGCGTGGTGGCTCGTGCCTGTAATCCCAGCACTTTTGGAGGCCGAGACAAGTGGATCACTTGTCTTAGGAGTTCAGGACCAGCCTGGCCAACATGGTGAGACCCCCGTCTCTATTAAAAAAAAAAAAATGCAAAAATTAATCAGGCCTAGTGGTGTGCACCTGTTGTCCCAGCTACTTGGGAGACTGAGGTGAGAGAATTGCCTGAGCCCAGGAGGCAGAGGTTGCAGTGAGCCCAGATTGTGCCACTGCACTCCAGCTTAGGCGACAGAGTGAGATCCCATCTCAAAACAAACAAACAAAAACGGAGTCAAATATAGAACAAAACATATTCCAAATGAATATAGACAGCTTTGCCCTTCCTCCAAACTTATTTTACTTTTTCTTTTGACCTACTAGAAAGTTAAAATAGAAAGTTTTCTTTTTTGATATGTACTTTGTCCTTATCTTGCCCTCATTCATTCAGCTAATGGCCATTGGTTGAGCGATTGTGAGCCACGCACTATTGCAGAATGAAGCTAAGAACTCCACCACCTAAACTGTCAGGCCCTTTCCTTCCCTTTTTATGCCATACTCATATTAACCAGGGATTTCAGCAGAAGAGAAATGTAATTGTTTGTGTGATTTAAGGCATATGTTTTCAGAAGGTGTCAGTTCATAGGAAAACATGTTTTCTAAGAAAAGCATTTGATGATAATGATGGAAAGGTTCTAAGTCAATGACCTCTCGTGCAAAACAGAAAATTTCTCTGTACTGGAAATCAGAATCCTTGTTAAACACAACCATAAGAGTGTTAGTAAAGCAGTTTTGGATTGGAAGCATTTGAGAGTAATAATTGGTATGATGACATAAAAGAAATTAGCATATTAGTGTAGATTTGCTAAGTTGACTTGTGACCTCATGGGAAACAGTAAACAGGGTCTTAGAAGAACTGCACAGAACTTACAGGAAAAGTTCAAATGTATGTGTTTGTGTCCTAAGGAAGATAAGAGCTGGAGGGCATCATATTAAAGATCTCAAGTAGCTTGAAGGTGTCGAACACTAGATGTGTTGAGATTGGCACTAAAATGTGCACAGTTTCTAAAGAAGGGAGGTGGGCTATTCCTAAGACAAGCTAATATTTACAGTTGTAATCGATACAGTCCCTTCTTTTCCCACTCACATCACAATCATCATTGAGCTCTTCTCTATGTAATAGAAGACAGCAAGAAACTTGAGGGTGGCAAAAATCTCAGATTGTAATTCAATCATCAACCCAAGGTAGCTCGAAATCTTTTCAGAAGACGTAGCTACCAAGAAAAGCTACTACTGATGTGCTATCAAAGATTATTTTCAGTATTTTATTTTGAACTATATAGTTTAAATGTTTTGAAAGAAATACCTGTTACTCAAGGCACCTAATATTTCCTGAATAAATGATAACAGGCTTTCACTGGTTATTCAACTTTCTATTTATCAGATTTCTATAAATGCAGAATAAGTAACAGTTTTATTCTTGAAAAAATTGAATATTTAGACTTGTATTTATCTAAATGACCAGAAAGTATATTTAACTGTGACAGCTTGATTCTGTTTTCCCAGACTGTTATTTTTCTCCAATGGTTTATTCATATCAAGTCTTATTTTATATATTCTGGTTCCTGAGTTTTGTCAATATAAACCCAGAATGTTTAAATCTATATCACTAACAGACTTCTGAATTAACCTGCTTGCATTCCTCAATATCCTGCTCCAAAATCATATAACCATTCCTAATATATTCATCATATTCTCAGTAATTGAAATCTCTTTGCTAGAACATGTAAAGTCAATAAGAGGAATGGAGATACAGGAGATTTAAATCAATTCAGATCAACACTTAACTGTGGCAATCTCTAAAAATTAAATTACGATGACACCGGAGTTCTAATTATACAATAACCTTCATGTCAAAGATAAGGCTATTTAACTATGTCAGTAAATAAAATATCTGGTATTTCATCTAAAATTTCTGACTAGGTCAATCCCCCTAGCCTCATTCACATTTGCTGTATAGCTCCCACTGTATAGTGTATAGTGTTGACAACTTACACTAAAAGGTATGATCTCTGATGAATATTGTACCCCTCGCTGAAGGCTGTTCTCTGAAGGCAAGTCCATTTCACATCCCACACCACTGAGTTACCAGAACACAGTATAGCAGATACCGTACAATATTTGCAGAACTAAAGACTAAATTTATAATTTAAGAAAACAAACCAAAACATTTTTCTTCCCTCTGCATTTTCCTTCACTCTACCTTAAAAACATTAGTGGTGAATTGCTCCCAGTCAGAACATACTGCTCTTCCAGTGATCAAAATACCCCCAAAATCAACACACTTTCTGATATCTACACTAATGTAAGAAGAAAAGAAGAAGTGTTTCCTTCTCTGTCAATATTCCCATGTACCACCCTTTCCTACAATATTTTCTCTAAACTCTGCATTGTCTTCCCTTCTTACATGCTACTGCCCTTTTCAGATATTGTTCTTACCTTCTTTTTTTTTGTTTGTTTTGTGTTTTTTGTCTTGCTCTGTCACCCAGGCTGGAGTACACTGGCATGATCTTAGCTCATTGCAACTTCCGCCTCCCAAGTTCAAGCGATGCTCCTGCCTCAGCCTCCTGAGTAGCTGGGATTACAGGGCCCCCTCAACATGCCTAGATAATTTTCATATTTTTATTAGAGACAGGGTTTCACCATGTTAGCCAGGCTGGTGTCGAACTCCTGAGCTCAGGGAATCCACCCATTTTGCCCTCCCAAAATGCTGCCATTACAGGTGTGAGCCACCATGCCCAGCCTTGTTCTTACCTTTCTACCTGGCTCTGCACTTTGCCTGGCTAACTGCTCTTCACCTTACCCATCTCATTCACTATATCTCCTCTTTATCCCCACACAAATCACTGTGCTTCACCTATAAGGCTATATAATATATTGCATTTAATTGACTTGCTTTGTTTGTGTCCATGGCCATCAATACATCACTTTGTAGAACCTTTAGTGCTTAACATGGGAGATTGTTGATTAATATTTGTGGAGTAAATAATTGGGTTGTATAATGAATGAGCATATGAACTTATTTTTGTTGTTATTTGGTTTCGTTTTTTACTTCACTATTACTGCATTTTATCTATTCAGACAGAATCTAATTGACTTTCACATGGAGAAAGAACCTTTCTAAGCCCCCATAGATAATACAATCTTCCTGGGTATGAAAAAAATTGTGTAACAAAATACTTATGTTTTATCTTGCATAAGCAAAATAAATAGGGTTGCTTATATAATCACTACTTAAATTTCAAAAAACAATTAGGATGTTTGAATTAAATTTTCATTTTTGGCTAACTGTTGATTCATAGGCAATTGAAAGAAAAAATAAATTCCATGTGCCTTTTACCCTGATCCCTCCAATGGTAAAAGCCATATGAAATTTATCTTTGGGACCCAAGAGACCTGGATCTAAGTTCTTATGCTAGTATTGATTGAGTGCCTACTATTGTGTACAATTTTTAGTACTTTACAGTTATGAATGAATGAATCCTTTAGATAGGCTGTTAAACAGCAGTACATTAGTACAATACCAAAGTCAGACATTGACAATTATGCAAAGAATTTGGCACAGTCAAATGCAGAATGCTTCCATCACCACAAGGATGCATCATGTGGCTGTTTTTTAGCCGCAGCACACACTCCCTTCACTCCTGTATTCCTGAAAACCATTAATAGGTTCTCCACTTCTAAATGCTGAATATATATACACGATTATATATATAATCATATATACAAATAAATCACATATATAAATAAATCATACATATATATTTATAATCATGGACTATGTAGTCTTGAGGGATATTTTTCACTCACAATACTTCAAGAGATTCACCCAGATGGTTGCATGTATCAAGAGTTCATTCTGTTTTGTTGCTGAGAGGTAGTTCAAGGTATGGATGTAATTGCTTGTTTAATTATTCACCCCATGAAGATCACCCATGTTGTTTCTAAGTTTTGGCATTTACATATAAAATACTCAAGATTTACCTATAAGTTTTGTGTGAATATAAACTTCTATTTTTATGAAGTAAATCCCTAGGAGTCCAATTGCTTGATCATACGGTAGCTGCAATTTTGAAGACCGTCAAACTATTTTCCAATGTGATTGTATCATTTTACATTCCCTCTAGCAATAGGTGAGTAATTCAATAGCTGTGCTATTACTACCATTTAGTATTGTCACTATTTTGATTTTAGCCATTCTGATAGGTGTATAGTTTTGTCTCATCGTGGTTTTAATTTCCATTCTCCTGATGACTAATATGTTGAACACCTTTTCATATGCTTATTTGCCAAAGATAATTTATCTTAGTTTTCCTCATTAGAGAATGATCTGAGGGATATTTTCACTGGATATAGTATTTTGAGTTGACAGCTCTTTTAGAACCTAAATAATTGTATGTCACTTCTTTCTGGCTTCCAGAGTTTCTGATGTGATAAGCCCTGTTATTTGGATTTTTTCCCCTGTGTATATACTGTAATTTACCTTTTAGGTGCTGTTAAGGTTATTTTTTCTTATTTTCCATAAGTTTGACTATGATGTGTCTTAATATCAACCTTTTCGGGTTTATGCTGTCTGGGATTCACTAAAATTCTTGACTCTAGGTTTGATTCTTTCATTTGAAAGTTGCGAAATTTTCATCTATTTTTTAGCACTGTCAGTCCTACACTATTTTTCCTCTCACACTGGCCTCAAATTACATGAATGTAATTTTTTTTTATCACCCCACAGGTCTCTGAGACTTTACTTTTAAAATCCAGCCTATTTTCTTTATCTCATTCAGAAAGGATAATTTCCATTCATTTATCTTCAAGTTCACTGACTCTTTCCTCTATCTTCTGCATTCAGAAGTTGTTTTTTAAAATTCAGTTCATTTTTCAGTTTTAACTTTTCCATTTGTTCCTTCTTTGCATTTTTTTTTATTTGCTGAGACCTTCTATTTCTTTACTGAAAATTCCTATTTTTTATTTGTTTCATACATATGCACAATTGCTCACTGAAGTATTTTGATGATGCCCTCTCTAAAATCCTTCCCAAATAATTAACACATCTATATCATTTCAGTGTTGGCATCTATCAATTGTTTTCTTTCATTCACTTCAAACTATTGTGGTTCTAGGTATGATGAGTAATATCCAATTGTATCCTGGATACTTTGTGAAATATGTCATGAGATTTGGATTTTATCTAACATTGTGTTTTGGGTGGGTTCTTATGAAACCACTATTGAGAGTGAAAGGATAGCATTGTCTTGTTACTTCCAGATGTATGTAGAAGTCCAGGTTCTACAGCTGGCCTCAGCTAACAGGCATGGGGTGGGGCCACAGTTTTTTGTGATTTGGGCTGGATTCAAGCATTATTGTCCTAAAAGTTTTCATCTTGCTACATTGACTCTTCCTTAGTACTTTGGCTAGAGCAAGCAGACTTAGGTTGTGTTTCATTTTAGGTATTTTTGTGTGTTTATCTGTACCTGTTGGTGTTTCCAGATTTCTGGCTTCTTCAGTTCTAATTTTGGAATGTATGTGACAAAAACCCAGAAAACTCAACAGCATGCCATTTCTCAATTCTCAGGTCCCCTGGGCAATATACCTCTTCTCTCCAACATGGAGTCTTTTTCAATATTTGCTTTACACATAATATTCAGAGATTTTAGTCTTACTTAGTGAGAATGTAAATTGATACAATTTTTCTAATAGAACACTTGGAAATGTGTAAAAAAGATTTAAAAAATAAATATCCCAGTGACCAAGCCACACTATTTTCTAGGAATATATCATAAGCCATTTTTAAATGTCCAGTGATTTATATACATATGCATACTCACTGTAGTGCTGATTATATATCTAAAAATAATAAACTAATTTTTAAAATAAGTTATTAAATTTAATGAAATTATAGTACTTTTATGTAAACATAAGTAGTTGTGACACATTTATGTAAACAAGTTGCAATAAAGCATATTTCTATGCAATATTTGTTTAGCATCTGCATGATACTAACATGATAGATATATGTTATTATGCATTTGTCAAAAGCCATAGAATGTACAACACAGAGTGAACCTTAATGTAAACTATGAACTGTGGTTGATAATGTCTCAGCTCGTTTATCAGTTATAACAAACATGCAACACTGATGAAGGATGTTGGTTGTGGAGGAGTCTCTGGGGGAAAGGGGAAGTATGTGCAAACTGCACTTTCTGCTCAATTTTGCTGTGAACCTAAAACTTGTCTTTAAAAAAGTGTATACATAATGTTCTTGGCTTCTGAGGAGAGTTATAATAAATATCTAGATGTTCCTTCCTCCTTTTTTGCCGTTAACTATTAAATAAGCTTTTATACAACTTGTTGTACAATGTTTAATGAAAGATGCTTCTCAGAGCTGAGGGTCAAGAAAAAGAGGTATCTATCCTGATAGTTCAATTCCTCTTAGAAAACAAAAGTAATGAAAGCCACCAATTTTTCTCTTTGACTTAGGAAGATTTGTATTCAACAGTTCAGCCTTTCTCATAATGGACCTCTTGATACATGCCGTCTCACCCCAACACCACTTTTAGGACTCATAGAAGAGCTGTCACAGGATGGCATTGATGTGATGAGGAGGAACACAGGGAGGATATAATTCTCCTAAGCAGCTTAGCTGTAAGTTTCAATACTAGAGCACTCTGTCTCAGAAAACTGTTTCCTTGCAGTACATACATTTTCCAAAATCCTGTTTCATGACTATTATTAATATTATTATTACTATTATTTTAATCTGGAGACTGACACACAGAGATGCTTACAGCATTGACCAGAATAAAGTAATCAGGAGGTGATGGACCCATTTCTAGCTCCAAAATCTGTGTATTTCCCATTGCACTATATTCATCTGATGTAAATATACTCTGGTGTCAGTTCAGAATTTGAAGAGTTATATAAGGAAGAAAACCTAATACAAATCAGTTTTCTACCAGCCTACGGTTGCATTAAATTCATTTCAGTCTGTAAATTGCTCTTACACATTTGTTTCCAAGCTATTTTCCCAGAATTATCTGTTCCAAGACAAATAATTTGTGATTTTTCCATTTTTAATGCCTTCATGCTATTTTCTATGAAGTACAAATAATTCAATCCCTTCTCCTTTCTATAAGGACAATGATTCTGTTTTTACCTACAGAACAGCAAAAAACACTCAGAGTTTACCCATTTGTGAAAATTCATTTATTGTTGGTGGTGGCAGGAGTGGAAAAATAAATGTTTCTTAGGTAGTGTACCTAAGAAATGAATTAACTATAACAAAAGTGAATTTATTTTATCTCTCACCGTTGTTAGCTGCCAATAGCAAAGTTAATTCCACCAGAAATTGCGTGACGTATATCTTGTATGTCATTGGTTCTAAAAGTAAATGAACATACACGATCCAGCAGCTGGTTGAACTTTTAAATAATATCTATGCACAGTAAGACTTGTATTGGCTACAAGATAGTTTTATAGTTAAACATTTCATCTTTAAATAATATTCAAATAACTCAGATCTCGTTATGGGCCAATGTCATTCCACAGCCTTTTAAATCACATATAAGCTAATTACATAAGCAGCAGCATTCACTTTCATAAAGTAACCAAAGGCACATCCATTACCCTACTTAAAATAGTATGGCATTTAACAACAGTCAGTTATGTTTTAATGTATATGGCACTCTTTACCCAATGTCTTACCTCTGCTCTTAACTCACAAATCACTCTGTCTTTGCTGTTTTGAGATTTAGATTCTTCCTTTACATTGCCTGACAGTTCTTCCATTTCATCATTATGTTGACCAAGACGAATGTCAAGCTGAAAAAGAAAGTTGAAATTATAATCACAGGATGCTATAAAGGGTGGTTACAGGATAATCCACATTAGTCTTTCATTTAGCTTTAGTGTTGTTTTGCTTTTTTCCTATGTGGATTCTGGCAGGCTTGCTGCTGTTGATGTAATGACTGTAGTTGAACCGTTTATTGTTATACCTGTAGTTCAAAAATGCTAACCTCTAAAAAAAAATAAGCAAATCTCTGTAAATTCCAATTCATCAGTTGAAAAATAGACAGAACTCAGTTACCTCCACAAACTCTGAAACAATTGACCAGCTGGTTTCTAAGCTTACCAATTAACCCTTATCTTTTCATCCTGAATATTAATACCTCAGTATTCTTTGTAATCTTTTTAATGTCTATTTAATAGTATATTAATTGTAACAGAGATAAACTTGGGCAATGGAAAAAAAGTATATACATACTGCTTGGGCTGATAAAATATATGAAAAACATCTATAAAAGCTGTCAAAAAATTTCCATAGAAAAATGACTGCAGAAAAAAATAAAAAGGTGAGGAAAGTCCTACAAATGCAAACAATGATTATTTTCCCACAACTGTTCTTAAAATTAAGAATTTTCAGCAGAACCGTGAAATTTGATAAATATATAAAATGTGTAGTTGCACACATATATTACACATATATGCTGTTTTTGTTGTATTGACATATATTTTAAGCTATGTAGGTAAAAGTTTCCATCATCCAAATTACATAATATGTGTGTAATTTTATAACAAATTAAAATACAAAAGCCAACGTTACACTATCTGTTTAAAAATAAAAAGTAGTACTCATAATGTTGTTATTAATAATAGTAATATTAAGCATGTGCTAGTCCCCAAGAACTGAACTTGATATATATTGCCTTAGTTAATGCTAACAGTAATCCTATATGTTAGGCATTGTTATCATTATCCCTCCTCTACAGAAAAGAGAACCATATATATATATATACACACTCATATATATATACACACACACATACACACACACACACACACACACACACACACACACACACACACATATATATATTTTTTTTGGAGACAGAGTCTCGCTCTGTTGCCCAGGCTGGAGTGCAGTGGTGCGAACTCGGCTCACTGCAAGCTCCACCTCCTGGGTTCACACCATTCTCCTGCCTCAGCCTCCCGAGTAGCTGGGACCACAGGCACCTGCCACCACACCTGGCTAATTTTTTGTATTTTTAGTAGAGAGGGGGTTTCACCATGTTAGCCAGAATAGTCTCGATCTCCTGACCTTGTGATCTGCCCGCCTCGAGGTGAACCATATTTTTAAGAGACTTAAGTAACTTTCCTAAATTCACAAAGATAATAACCAGAGGAAGCAAATTTTAAGAAAGTTCTTGCCAAATGCATTACCTGAGTATTAAACCATTATTGCATCTATAATTATAGACCTAAAGGCCACTGAAATAATTGTCTCAAAGGCAATAAACTGATAGGAAGAGATAGTAAAGGAAACAGCAGAAAATGTCACAGTCCAAGTATACTAGAAATCAACTACAATAATGGTAGAAGCTGATTTCCCAACACACTACAGAGAGACTCCATGTTTGGAGCTGGTAACAAAAAGAGAGCACACAGAGGCAAGGAAGAGGACAAGAGATAATACCACAGAGTTCTTTGAAAGTCTGAGTAGGCAAGTCCCGCTCACTATCATGGAAGTTAAATAGACAATGTGGCATTAATCCCTGGCCAGAAGAATATAAATTACTTTGCTAAATAAAACAGAGGATAGTAGAAGTAAAATGAAAGCAACCAGTTTTGGTTTAGGTTTACCAAAAGAATATCGAATTTATTTGGGTAATTGAATGCCCCCCATTTAACTTCTGAAATCTCTTCATTAAACCACAGGGAATTAAATCCATCAATAAACCCTTCAACTGCCAACAGAACTCTCAATGAACTGTACCACTCAAAAGAGAGAGGAGGCAGGAAAGCAAATTTTTATAAACAACAGCATAGGAAACCCACATCGAACACCTCAAATAAATCCATATCATTCATCATTGTGAGTGGAAAAATCAAAGATCTCTGGGCATGTGAAGAACATAAGAGTGGCATAAAACAAAACAAAACAAGAAAAACAGGAATAGTCAAGGTTGCGATTAAGAAACAGAATGTCTATAGAGGAAAGAAAAAAATGGAAGAAAAGGGAGGCCACATGGAGAAGGAGAAAGGACGGAGGCTCTTAAAATAACTGAAGGAAGAGATCATGGTGGTTTTTGATCAGAATAATGGTGGAAATGGAGAGAAGTAACTGGATCCAATGTAAGATATAAAAGAGGACATTAGTTTTAAAAAACTATTGTCATCACTATCTTCAAGAAAAAAATAAGAATATATTACACTCATAAATTAAGGACACAGCAAATTCAAAAATTTAAATAATAAAATATAGTCCTCTAGGAAATTTTTTAAATACGTCAAGAAAAAAATTTATTTGGGAAGTAAAGTTCAATAGTGGAGTGTACTAAAGTTTGGTCCTGGTGCCTGCTGTGTTTCTGATCTACCCCATTGGATGGTTCCCGTGTACCTACTTCATTTGTACTAATTGCAATGCTGGCAAATTTTAAGTGTCTGTCTCCAGCCTATAGTTTTCCATTGAACTTTGAATGCACATGTCCAGCTTCCAACTCAACACCTCTAAAGGGCATCCCACACTTAACACACTGGAAAGCCAAATTCAGAACTTCTCCCTCAAAACTTTCTCTGTCAGTCTTTGTCACCTCAGTAAATATCGATACCATCCTTCCCAAAATTATTGACTATGTTCTTTATTTCTCTATGCCACATCCAAACTAAAGCTAACTAAATCAGCTTACCCTTCACAAAACATAATAAATCCAGTTACTTCTCTCCATTTCCACCATTATTCTGATCAAAAACCACCATGATCTATTACTTCAGTTATTTTAATAGCCTCCATTCTTTCTGCTTCTGCATGTAGCCTCATACTTCCTTTCTCAAGATAGCAACCAAATAAAGCTTTTTAAAAAGCAATTCAGATCATGAAACTCTCCTGCTCAATTTTCTTCAACAGCTTTTCAATCAACTTACTATATAAATCAAAGTCATTATCCACACGATCTGATAACTCCTCAGCCCTCATCTCCTACTCCTGGTCCTCATTCTACTCCAGACCTTCTGTCTTCCTCACTGTTACTTGAATATTCTAGGCATGGAGAAGTAAAAAATAAAAATAAAAATAATAAGTAATAAAATATTATACAACTAAAACCATTAAAACAATATAGCAGGGAAAATTGATGAACAGATTGATTAAACAACTATACTTTCTCCTTAAAAAACAGAATTACTTTGCACATTTTAAAATTATACTTTGGACACAAAATAACCTTAATTTTGTTACTTGCCTTTTCAACTTTAGGTTCAGATTAATGGATTTGTAATGAAAATCTATTTAGCAGCTGAGAAGTTTAAAGCAGTGGACTTATAGATACTAACAATGATTAATTTAGTGGAATTATGAATGTCATCCACAACTGATATATCACATTCGTTAAGTTGACAGTGACAGAAATAGAAAGTATTCTATGAGGTGAATTACTCAGCATTAGAACGCATTTTCCAAGTTCTTGTCCTTTTATTTAATATTTATTTAGTTTATTCTCTGGTAAACCTTCTCTTTTTCCTGTGTTTGTACCATAATATAACTCCAAAATCACTGTTTAAAAATCCTCTGCTTCTACTGCAGTGTTTATGAAAATTTAAACCAGGCAATTTGCCATATCCTTGATCTCAGAAATATCTGCTATAATTCACTTCTGGAAAATTATCAGTACCACATATAAATGTGTATTCTATATTCAGATAAGCATGGAATGGAAAAAAACTGAAGATGATCTCTAAGAAACAAAAGTATTGTGTAACATAAAGTATTTTCTGATTCATATATGGTAGAAAAAGAAAAATAATTACAAAAACGCAAAAAAAGTAACATAGCCTATTGCCATTTTGCCTCACATTTTAACCTTCAAAATGATCTAAAAGGATTAAGTAGTTAATGCAGACTCCAAAGTTCTGATCTTTGGAAATCATTCACCAAATATTTAAGTCAATATTATTAACCATGTAGAATTATTCAATATCCCCTAAACACCAAATCTACCATTTCTCCCATAACTTTCAACAAATAATCTTTCAACTTCTTTCATGGAGAAATAGGAGCTAAGGACTTCCTACTTCCTGTGATGAAATATACAAATTTGCATGTCTCTACAGAAATCTTTTACTTTTTTAAAGCACTTAAATATCTCTTCTAAAGTCAAAGTCTAATCACTTCAGTTGTACTTAGAATTTCATACCTTCAGGGTACTTGGCAAACTCATTCTAAGAGTTGTTTATCTCGTGTATCTTGAAATTTTCTTGGTTTCTTCCCCATTAACATGTAATTGCTCAATACTTTCCATTTCGGTTGGGGATGAGGGAGTGTGGGAGATCAAAGGTCGAAGGATAATCTTTTCTTTATTATTATTATGATTATACTTTAAGTTCTGGGATACATGTGCAGAATGTGCAGGTTTGTTACATAGGTATACATGTTTCATGGTGGTTTGCTGCTCGCTCCCCTTGCCCACCCCCTGACAACCCCCTGACAGGCTCCAGTGTGTGATGTTCCCCTCCCTGTGCCCATGTGTTCTCATTGTTCAACTCCCACTTATGAGTGAGAACTAGCGGTGTTTGGTTTTCTGTTCCCGTGTTAGTTTGCTGAGAATGATGGTTTCCAGAGGCCTCAGAAATAACGCCACACGTCTACAACCATCTGATCTTCGAAAAACCTGACAAAAACCAGCAATTGGGAAAGGATTCCCTATTTAATAAATGGTGCTGGGAAAACTGGCTAGCCATATGCAGAAAACTGAAACTGGACCCTTTCTTACACCTTATACCAAAATTAACTCAAGATGGATTAAAGACTTAAACATAAAACCTAAACCATAAAACAACTAGAAGAAAACCTGGTAATACCATTCAGGACATAGGCATGGGAAAAGACTTCATGACTAAAACCCCAAAAGCAATTGCAACAAAAACCAAAATTGACAAATGGGATCTAATTAAACTAAAGAGCTTCTGAACAGCAAAACAAACTATCATCAGAGTAAACAGGCAACCTACAGAATAGGAGAAAATTTTTACAATCTACCATCTGACCAATGTCTAATATCCAGAATCTCCAAGGAACTTAAACAGATGAACAAAAAGGATAATATTTTATCCAGTCTTGGAGCTTCCACTCAAGTTCTTTGTTTCCTCTTACCATCAAGTGCCTTGAAAGAGTTGCTGCACTTAACTTTCTCACTCGCTTCTGCTACCAGCATTCCTCATACTTTCCACCACACAATATTCAGTTCTGCTCTTACTTGAATCCTTGGCAGAATTACACACTGTTGACAATGCCCTTGTTCAAAGACTCTCTTCCTCGGGCTTATGCAAAGAATGGTATTCCTGCTTCCCGATGTTTAACGTGGGTTCTTTTTTATTTCCTAAGTGTCTTGGCTGGGTTGAGAAATAAAGGGAAAGAGCACAACAGAGAGAAATTTAAAGCTGGGTGTCCGGGGGAGACATCACATGTCGGCAGGATCTGTGGTGTTCCCCGAGCGGTAAAATCAGCAAGTTTTTATTAGCGATTTTCAAAAGGGGACGGAGTGCACGAATAGGGTGTGGGTCACAGAGATCACATACTTTACAAGGTAATAAAATATCACAAAGCAAATGGAGACAGGGTGAGATCACAGGACCACAGGATGAGGTGAAATTAAGATTGCTAATGAAGTTTCCCGCACGCATTGTCATTGATAACATCTTATCAGGAAACAGGGTTTGAGAGCAGATAACCTGTCTGACCACAATTTATTAGGCAGGAATTTTCCTCCACCTGATAAGCCTGGGAGCACTACAGGAGACCGGGGCTTATTTCATCCCTTCGGCTTCGACCATAAAAGACCGCAGGCTTTGAGGGAGCTGTCTATAGGCCTACCCTCAAGGCGCATTCTCTTTCTCAGGGATGTTCCATACTGAGAAAAAGAATTCAGCGATATTTCTCCTATTTGCTTATGAAAGAGGAGAAATATGGCTCTGTTGCGTCAGGCTCACCGGCGGCCAGTTCAAAGTTACCTCTCTTGTTCCCTGAACATTGCTGTCATCTTGTTCTTTTTTTAAGATGCCCAGATTTCATATAGTTCAAACACAGATGCTCTACAAACAATTTGTGCAGTTGATACAATTACAGGGTTCTGAGGCGACATTCATCCTCCTCAGTTTACAAAGAAGATGATGGGATTAAGAGATTAAAGACAGGCATAGGAAATCACAAGGATATTCATTGGGGAAGTGATAAGTGTCCATGAAATCTTCACAATTTATGTTCAGAGATTACAGTAAAGACAGGTGTAAGAAATTATAAAAGTATTAATTTTGGGAACTAAAAAATGTCCATGAAATCTTCACAATTTATGTTCTTCTGCCACAGCTTTAGCTGGTCCCTCCGTTTGGGTCCCTGACTTCCCACAACACCCTCCTGCTTGGATTTCTGTGCAGTTTCTCCTTTTGTCTCTGTCTTGCCTGGTGTCAATCCTCATTGCACCAACCCAGAGTCATCCCACCTATTGTCATGGCTTAAGCTATCATCTCTCTGCTCATTGTTCAACTTTCCTTTCTACATTCATAAACCCAAAATCCTACCAAACACTTCCAATTCAACCTCAACATATTCAGAACTAAATTCACTGTCTTTTTCCCTTATATTTTTCTTCTTGTTGCTATGTTCTCTTGGTGAATGGCCACCTGGCTGATAAGGTCAGAAATCTTAACTTCTCTTTCTGTGTCACCTCCCCTGAATCTTCATGCATTTGCAACATTTGTTTAATCACCAATCATTGTTACTTCCTTCACCTGCATATTTCTCAACATACCTCCTCCACCACCAAGCTCAGGACACGTGAATATTTCTATCTAGATTACTGTAACAGGCTCATAACAGTTTCCTCATCATGCTCACCCCCCAAATCTTTTCTTCACACTTAAGTTTGGGTCATTTTATGAAATTGTGATCAGACTGACCTTGGTCAATAAATTTTGTTAGCTCTCCCCATTGCCTTCATGTTGGTACACACGTTTCTAATGTGGTTCTTGAGATAAGTATTGAATATCAATTAGCGTAAGGGTATATGAGCAAGTATTTTACATGTGGTCAGGTTTTGGTAGCCATATATCCTTATGAAAGCTGAAGAATGTAAGGAGGAAATGTGTCCAAAGAGTAGACTCAAATGCAGTGGGACCAGAAATATGTGACAGCAAGGTTAAGATTCCAAATAACATGTATTATTTATCAATGCAAAGAGAAGTCTTCAAATGAGAAGATAAGCCACAGAGAAGCATTTTATGCCTTAGATCATTGCTTCAAAAAATTTAGCCACAATCCCTTAAAGTAGATTTTACCTAATTCCCTCCCTTAACTTTAGAGAATGGTAGAAAATACACTGAAGAATGTTTAGCTTTAACAAATAAAAAAGTTATTGTATTCTTCAAGTCAAAACAAGGATGTCAAATAACTTATCTCAATGGTCTTTTCTTCTCTTACTGATGTATTTTTTAATTTTTAAAGTTTTTTTAAAATGGTTTATTTATTTGAACTCAAAAATAAAATTTGTAGTGAATTTTAAATATTTACTTTTTATAAAATGAGTATTTTAACTCAGTTTTAGAAAAAAATGGCATATGGACTTGGAAGCATGAAATTAAGAAGTTTGTTTTTTGGAAATGCAATAAAAGGAAATATCATTGAGAAATAATATACTCAATGATAGTTGTCTGGATTTCCATCTTGTGCCAGAAGCTATATATTTTCTCCCCAAAACAGCATCTCCAAGAACTAACTAGCCCTCTTTATCTTCCTCCAGCTGGGATAGATTAATTCCCCTCCACTCCCTCCTCTCTCTTCTTTCAATAACACTGTGTAGGTGTTAAAGGCATGGGTTATGACCAACGAACAGAATTGTCCTTTAGGCCAACAACCCATAGGCAGTGGCACCAAAAGTCTCACCCCCAGCCCCCAGGACAGAGGCCACAGAGCTGGCAGTTTCCACTGTCTCAGGGAGAAGGAGCCAAAAGCTGACTCAGCACAAATCAAAGAGAATAAGTGCTTCTATGTCCAGAGTAGGCAAGCTGTGGGCAGGAAAAGGGAAGATTTTGCAGCCACTCCATATTTAGAAACAAGGGTAAAACTGGACCCTTTTCCACCACTATGATCTACTGCTACTGAGTTCCAGGGGATCTGAAAGCCCAAAAGGATCTAAATAAATCAGGAGAACTTGGGTCAGACTGGAGATAAGAGTGACAAATGGGAAGATAGGTGAACTTCATAGTGTGTGGAAAGATGGTGCTGGGAACATCAGCTCTTCATATGGCTGCCAGCCCTACAGACGACAACACAGTAAGAACCAAGACAACCACTCTAGACTGATGTAGCTGGGGAATCTTCAAGGCTATTCCCAGGTACCACATCAAGTGTGAGATCGCACTCCAGGTGTGATACATGAGAGGGAAGAGGAGTGCAAACTTAGCTGTGGTGGATCGGTGCTGGCCCCAGACACAGGGACTTCACAAGTTTCAAATAAGACTCAAAGTTCCCGGGGAGCAAAAGGGCCGACATACCAAAAAGACAGACGCATGCACTCAAAGCAATACCAGTGCCACGGTGGCAAACGGACATCGCCATGGGAAGAGACCAGCTGTAGATACTGCTATGGGAAGATAAAGGGCAGTTTGAATCTATGTTCTTATTCCAGAGCTGCTCCATCTCTTTTTTAACTGAGGTTCCCAAAGGAGCAGCTTTTCTGATATAGAGCAGAGGGCTAAATTGGGCTCCGAGGCAATGACAGCCAACATGTCTTCGCAAGAGTACAACCACCTTGCACCTGGCCTGGACAAAAGTCTACATGTTGACATTTTAAATAGAATGATTATATCACACTTTACTGTAAGCAATGACATCTTAAAAACATAGAAATGTGATATTTGGTATCATCTCCTTACAATTTTATATTGTTATTTTATTCCTTCAATTTTTATTATCCCATTGCCTCCAGATTATCATACCATGATATGTGAAATGTTTATACTTGAGAAAGTTTTTACTCTATAATCTGCAATAAAACTGTGGGTATAAAGTATGTATGTATCTATTATTACTATAACCCCCCAAATATTTTTAAAAGTTTATTTTGGAATGAATTACCCTAATAATTGTTATGTGTACACAATTGCTTAAAAATAAACAAGATAGTACAGATTTTGATAATTATTAAATATAAACTAATCATTTACTAGAAATGCATCTCTTAATGAGATAGATGAACTCTTTTCAATTAATTTGTGTGTTTATGGATGAAATTACTTACTGATAGAATAAGAATTATTCTTTTGTTAATGTAGGCATTAAGAAAATTGATCACACATGTTAGACATGGAAGAAGTTTTATTTAAGCAGAGTTGTTGTGTTTTATTAACTGTCCTTCTAAATACATGGCAAAGACACATTTTTATCTAATATCAAAATTTATTTGCTATTATTTATAAGCTGACCAGTCTGGTAGGTCATATTCTGATATTCTTATAAAGAGAAAATTAGAAACCACCTGAAATGCCAAAGATCTGTGACCCATTGAGTAGTTTATTTCTCAACAACAGTATTTCAGTATATCTCTCTATTAAGTACCCCAAGTGTTTTTCCACTCTCACAAAATGCTTCAAAATAATACTGAGAAAAAGAGACAAGTATGCCCTTCATTTGAAAAGTGGATGGAAGGTAATATAGGGAAGGAAAACTTGCTTGAAAAGTACTTCCTTAAGCAGATTAATTTATGAATAACTATATATAGAAGTTGTGAATCTGGAATTAAAAAACATATACCTATTCCTGTGAGGAATTATAGGGAGATGGCAGTGGTATGATGATGGTAATTATTCGAAAGTCTGCAAATCTCTCCATAAAACCAGTCGGAGCAGTGAACTTAACCAATATTGAAGATGCCTATAACAAAATGAGGTGAAAAGTTTTCCCTGTGAATCCTAAGATATAAGTAGGTTAAGAAAATCTACTGACACTTCAGGAATTTTGCAGAAGATCAGCATCTATTTGTGAACATATAAGAAAAGGAGGACGTGAAAATATGGGAACCCTTCCGTTGGCAATAGTCATGCCTTGGCAAGTGTGTCAGGCCAATGTGAGAACAGTAAATACAACTAGGAGAGTACACACATTTTTACACAACCTGATTTGTGAGTGAATGGAAGAGGCTTGTGGTAAACCCTAAAGAACTAGGAAAGTGTTAATCCTTTATACTTTCATAAACAAAACAAAGCAAAATAGAAAACACAAAGCTTCCTTCAAAAACACACCCTCTACTTAGAGGAGAATACTGATAATAGATGGGAATAGTGGCAATATTGATGGGAATAGTGGCAATACAAGCACAGAAAAGAAATAATCCAGAGTCAGGCATTTTTGGAGAGAACAAGAAATATTTGGAAAGAACAAGGAATATTTTGGATATTTCATGAAAATATTAAGAATAGTCAGCTCTCAAGTAGTGAAGCCAGAAAATGTTTCTAGATTCAACCTTTTTATTATCAGTACAAAAATTAATTCATGCAATAATGAGCAACAGAAGATAATCATAGTTGAATCATATATGATCTTATTAAGGACAAAAAGATAAAAATAATGTTTTAAAGATAGTGAAAGTATGCTACTGACAATGAAGCAGTGGAAGATATATGCCCACTATAGAAAAAGAAAAACAGAACTAATTTTTAATGCAATTGAAACAAAATTATTAAAACAATAAATATTATGATGCAGGAAAACCAGGAATTAGAAAAATATAACAGTACCCAAGAAAGAATTAGAAATAAAAGAAAAATTCATTACACTTCAGGTCAGGTTTTATTTTCATGAAAAATGAAAAAGCAGGCAGCAGTAGGATCCCAATATCAGTATTTTAAATGAGCTGACTGTACACAGAAATCTCAGTATGCTTCTCTCTGGGTGACCTTTCTTGTTTTCTTCTTTGTACTTTTCTGTCTCTTCTATATTGAAAGAATAGAAAATAGAAGAAAAGAAAAATTGTTTCAGAATAAACTAGAAGGAACACAAGAGCAAATTAGTGCAACAGATGATTCCTTGAGGAAAGATGAAAAGAAATAAAATGCTAAAATCCAAAAATAATGAGGATAGATTAAAAAGGGCTTCAGAAACTATGACCAATAAAGAGAAGCAAAAATAATTCAACATATTTACAATTTTTCCCAGTCTTTCCACTGAAATGGCCTAGAAATAATGGTCATCTCAGTATCTATGCACATATGTACGCACAGATTGTGGTCTGAAGATGTTTCCCACTGAAAGAACCCTGGACTCTAAAGAGGTTGCTTTACCCAGGTCTGAAACAGGATGATTCCAGTATATCTTGTCATTCTATGAAGTGAGAAACCTATAAAAAATGATGTATTATTACTAATACATCAATTGTACTCAATAGACAATATAAAGAGGTCCTGCTTTCTGAATATGGTAGCTTTTAAATATCAGTAAGGATAATACAGTAATAGAATGAAACACATCCAATAAGTTTAAATCCATGTCTTAATATTGATACTAAAATAAGAAAAAATTATCAAATTTGATCAACATTGAAGAATGGTAGTGATCCAATTCCTTATTTTGTTACTTGGTTAAAGAAATGGCGGGGTTGGGGGGAATGTAAATTTATTATGTGTCCTGACTTATTTAAATGAACAAAATATTATGTGAGATGAAGTTCTCTCCAAATAATATTCCAAATAATAGCTTGGGCAGAAATAATTGAGCTGGAAAATTACAGCTTTGCAACTCCTGATTCATCTATGGTTCTAGGCAATGAGTATCAGTCTGCTAATACCACAGTCAGACACAATCATATATCATGTGCTTCCTAATAGAGAAACACACTGACACATTTCTATGAAAAAGTCTTGAAATTGAATCAAACCAAACTCTTTAAATTTGACTTTCATTTTGTGGGAGACACAGAGGATGGAGTAAAATAGCAAACAATACTACAGTACAGGGTATTGCACATTAAAACGCTACAGGATGAATGATCTAGTTTTTTAATGAATAAATTATAAAAAGAGAAAAAGGAGAAATGGAGAAATAGATATAAATATATATATATAAACCACACTGTAAAATATATACCCAGTCAAGGTGTCTGCGCTTTATTTGATTTCTAATTCAAATAAAGTAAATAATTTTAAAATCATATTTCTTAGTAAATTGAAATTTTGAACACTAAATATTTAATATTAGCAAATCATTTTTCATTGTTTTGGTTTAAAATGTTATTGTTATATTTAGTGATACATAAGTCTTTATGTTTTGAGATACATGCTATAATACTTCCAGACAGAATAAGGTAAGGTAGAAATGCAGATGGGAATAATATGGACAAAAAATACTGTTCATGAGATTAAAATTATTAAATATGGCTGATGGAAATGTTGGGGTTCATTATAGTATTCTTTGTATTGTTGTACACAGCCAAAGTTTTCCATAATAAAACATTTTAAAAAGTAAACTCTACGTCCACTCTATTTATAGGCATACTTGGAGAGTAGCCCAGCATAAAGATTTCTGGTTTATCTTAAAGAGCAAGATCTATTAGTCTAAAGTCTTTTTGCCTGTTAGTGATTCACTAACAGAACCTGCCGTCTCTTGAAGACATTATTACTCTTTGACATAGAACTTTGTAACATACATGTAATAGGAGGCTAACTTTTTGCTTCTATATATGGTTGTGGGGGTGCAGATGAATATGGATGGCAGTTCATCCAAGGGTTGAACTATTGAATCATAACATTTTTATAAATAAAAAATATGAAAAGTAATACACCCTTATTGTGTCTATTATAAATGATTGAAAGGGTTGTTTTAAATCACTACTGCCATTCTGTAATCCCTAACTCAATTGAGTCAAAGTGAAGGTTCAGTGCCTGTTTCAACAATCCAAGGTTACACATTTTAGCCGATGGCTGATTTTTGTCCACAGAGTCACTGAAAGGCCAGGAAAAAGCCAATTAGAGTTCCAAATAATTATTCATTTTTCTTAACAGAAATATCCACAAGGTTACAAAGGATATCACATGGTCAATAGATAATTCATTATGACTTGCACAGAATATTGATCTGAGAAATGTAATTTGTAGTTTATCAAGAAGTTATCTAGCATATATTTCAGATAAAATAAAATATCTATAAGGAAATACAAGATGGTGTGTGGTTCTTTATGTGATTGTTTATCAATCTATAACATATACATTTAGAGAGAGTTGATTATATAAATTTGTTCAATCAGTAGAAGGAGGTTATTTTGTAAAATTATTGGCAAATACGTAGCTCCTTTAGAAATCAATCACTTTCTATTATTCCATTTTTAATCTAAAAATATGCCTGATTTTCCCTTAAATTTTGAGTTATTTATTTCTAACAGCCTCAGATACTGAATCACAACAAATAATTTTATTTCTTAGTCATAGTCTTCAAATAAAATGTCTAGCAAAGTGCTCATCAAGATGAGCACCATCAGAGAGAGAACCCTCAGGGGCTGCAGAGTATTCAACAGGGTGGTGATCAGTGCATTCTTTTAAGAAAACTAACATCTGAAAGAATTAAAAGTAACAACCTCTAGGATTCACACAAGGCCAGTTAATAATCATTCCTGTTCTCAACAGCCTGAGTGGAAGACCTCATAATTCACAGTCCCTTAGGTAAAGTACTCCATCCAAATGGTTTTGTGTCAGTACTCAGTAGGTAAAATAGCCCTAAATGCTACTCTGGTCTTATCTAACAAGACTTAAAAGCTTCAAGACATGAAAGATACGTTTCCAAGTAATGGAATTAGGGCTCAGAACAAAGGTTAAGAATAATTACAAAATGACGAAACTATTTAACACCCAACAAGGTAAAATTCATAATGACAAGCATCCAATCAAAACTTACATGTCACGAAATAAATAGAAAAATATGATGCATAATGCAGAGAAAAAAAAAATTTAAACTGCTCCAGAAAAAGAAAGCACAAGTGATAAAATAAGCATGGTAGTCATCAAAAGAAACTTAATATTCCACTTAGCTTGACAAAACTTCAGACAGGTTTACTTGTGACTGTAGCCCCTGACTTCCCTTTTCTTGGAGCATGTATTTTTAAAAAGAAAAACAAAAGCTTGCAAATTATTTATCTGCCCCTTTAAGGAACAAATATTTTCCCAGCTTCTTGACAGTTTTATATCCCAGAAATATTTATTCCAAAGATCTGAAAGCCATCTCCTTAAAATGTATATATTTAAAAAGATAGCAATTCTATTTCTCCCTTTCTCTGCAGCAAGGTAGAAATCTTACTTCAATGGGTGCCTGTTAGCAAAGATAGATGACCAAATCACAGAGAATAACATTGGAAAACTGGGGCATATCTCGAAGTGATGGATACAACCCATTGATTAAAACTGCCTAACATCCTCCGGTACTTTTCCAATAGCCCACCCTAGTGAGACCTCAATGACTGCCAGTGGGCAGATGGTAGAACAACTTCAAGTCACCTAATATACTGTAAATAGAGTACCTGGCAAAGAGGAGGGGAAGTTAAATATTTGACCAGAAATTTTCCAAATATAATAAAAAGTAGAAACTTGAAGATCCAAGAATTTCAACAAACTCCAAGCTTAAGAAATAGGAAGGTCGTATCAATGTACATTACAATCAAATTGCTTAAACCAGTGATCAAGAAAAAAGTGTTAACAGTCAGGGAAAAAAAGACAATTTGATAGGCATATCAATGATGAATCTTTATGCAGGTATGCTAAGTAACAAAAGACAGAAGAAAAAAGTAAACACTGTATGATTACATTTTTACACAATTCTAGAAAATGCAAACTAATCTATGGTGACAGAAAACAGATCTGTTGCTGATGCTGATGCTGATGCTAAGTGCTACTCTGGTCTCATCTAACAAGACTTAAAAGCTTCAAGACATGAAAGATATGTTTCCAAGTAATGGAATTAGGACTCAGAACAAAGGTTAGGAATAACTAAAAAACGATGAAAATATTTAACTCTCAACAAGATAAAACTCATAATGACAAGCATCCAATCAAAACTTATTAGGGCTCATCATGTGCAGACATCACAGGTAACAAAAGTGATTAGATGTCTTCAGGTCTATGGCAATATGTTCCTCTCCAGAATTGAGACACCTTCCTGAGGACAGTGGGGAGAATCCCAGATAGATTAAATCAAAACCTGAGATTAGATTTCCTAAAGTAGATTAGCATGAGGGCATTTGTCATACCTTAAACTGAGGCATTAAAAAATACTAGCCTAAAAATCAAAGCTTCAGAGTCTAATGATACATGCACAGAGTTGTTTACTGAAAAATCGTGCACAGGGACAAAAGATGGAAAAAAAGAATAACATGCATCATTAGGAAAATAATTCAATAAATTGTGGAATCATCATGTTGTGAAACATTCTAAAGCCATTCAATGTCACTAGTTTCCTTGGAGTTTTGGCCATGAGATGTTGAGTAAGAAAACCATTCATGTGATCCAGTACATGAAAATTACAAAATACTCTAGGCATCTGTACGTATTTGTCTTTAGTTATATGTACACATATACTATGAGTATATAAGTATATAGTTATTCATACATATTGGCATATGGTTTTGCATTGAGCATTAGGAAGATAAAGGAATCTGCAGTAAGTGATACAAGGTAAGTGGAGCAGGAAAGAAAGCAAAAATGTATATGCAAAAATAAACTCTACAATACGTAGAATAATAGCTATAAATTTATGTAAATGCTTTTTGTTCATATATACATATCATTATTTAAAAGAAAATAGAGAAAACAAAATAAAGACTGGATCATTATATATGCTGTATATGTGTGTATATATATACTGTATGTGTGTGCATGCTGTATGTGTGTGTAGAAATGTGTCCATTCATGCATATATATACACACATATATTGTATATAACACATATAAAGTTCTTTATTTTCATCCATAATATTTAAATCAATCACAGCTATAAAATAAATAAATAATGATTGTGACTTTAGGAAAATGCTGTGTAGAAACATCTTCAAGATATATATTTGAAAGTGATACCATTTTAATTTATCACTTACAAACTTTTTAAACTTCATAGATTATTCTATGAGCTCCCTCTCTCTTCCCGCTCCACGACCCTGAGTCCTTCGGCTAATACAGAAGCTGAAATAATGGGATATGAAAGTTGGTGGGGCTGTGCACAGTGGCTCACACCCTTAATCCCAGCATTTTGGGAAGCCAGTGTGGGAAGATCACCAGAGGCCAGGAGTTGGAGACCAGCCTGGGAAACACAGTGAGAAACCCCCTTTTCCAAAACTTTAAAAAATTATAAATTAGCCAGTCGTGGTGGTGCATGCCTATAGCACAGCTAACCTAGAGGCTGAGGTGGGAGGATCACTCAAGCCAGGGAGTTTAAAGCTTCAGTGAGCTAGGATTGTGCCACTGCACTCCAGCGTGAGCGGTGTCTCTTAAGGGAAGAAAAAAGTGATATTCGGAAGAAAAGCATGTTTTACATTTTTCCTATAGACAAATGGAGTTTTAAAAGAATTAACACTATTTATTTCTTGATTAAGTATTGCCTAAAGCTGTACAATAATTACTGCAATATAAAACTAAAGAAGAATATTCGTGTTTGGGAATATTTTATGAAGTTAAAGTATGTGATTTAACTTTATCAAGTAAAAAAAAAATAATGCCAACTATGGTCACAATGAAAGATCTTACGTTTCTGGAAAGCCTTGGAAATTAAAATGTATTTTTTCTCTCTCTCATTCCTTCTCTACCAAACACAAGAAAGTGGCCTGTATTCCTGCCAAATCTAAAGTTTTCATTTAACAAAAATAATATTTAAAAAAAATTTTTCTTGCCTCAGACATGACTAACACACACCTGAAAGTTAACATTTTTCCTATGAGAAAGAGAAAATTACACTATTTAATATATATTTTAAAAAGCTACTTGGTTTTTAAAAAAACATTATGTATATGTTCTTTATTGAGTTGTGACAGAAAAAAAGTGCTGTCATAGCAGATTACAGAAACTCTGAAAACCTACCTAAAGTGAAAGTCACAATATTCCATTTATATGAAATGCCCAGAATAGAGAAATCTACAGCATAAACTTAGTTCATGGCATTCTCAGGCTCTTGGGGCTGCAGAGAAATAAGAAGTGACTATTAATGTACACTGAGTTCTTCTTGGACTGATGAAAATATTCTACAGTTGATTATGGTATTAGTTATACAACTCTGTAAATACATAAAAAGCCACTTAACTGTATTTTTAAGTGGGTGAATTGTATGGTATGAGAATTATATTTCAATAAATCTGTTAAAGTATGTAAAGAGCAGAAATTGTTTTATTCAAAAGGAATACAGCATTTATGCCTTCTAACTAAATTTTAAATCTTAAAGAGCTTCTGCTTGGAGCATTCTTAATCAAATGATCTGAAACATAACAAGAGCTTTCACCTCTTAATTCGTCTTATTGACACCCCTATCTTAGGAAGAGTCAAAAACCCTACTCTCTCACCTCTTTACATATTCATAAATTAACATTGAGTGTGTGGTTCAAAGAGGAATTTCCTAACCTCAAACTCTGTATCAATCTTGCAATGGAGCTTGAACATGATGCTGCTTACTTTTTATGCAAATAAATTAGTCTTGGAAACACTGTTTCTTATAACATAATTTGCGAATGGGGTGTCTTAAAATATGTTAACACATTCCCTAACTCCCCCATCACATATGACATTCCTGAAGTCTTTAGGAATAGGATTCTGACCTGTGCAAATATTTTCCACAACCAAATCACTGACAAAATTTCACTTTCTTTTTTAGGGACTTCGTACCTTTTCCTGTGAACAATGCAAACACAAAGAAGCAGCAAAAGCCACTTACGTAGAGAAAACAAAAGAACAATAGTTAATAGGATAAAATAAGCAGTGCTAATTCTCAGCAACTTTCCTTCCCATGTCCTAAAGCGTTCTTTATCTACTTGCACTAAGCCCATCTTCAAGCATCTGCTGATCACTTCTTACTAAGAGTCAGACCCCGAGGGAGCAGGAGCCCCCAAAGACTTAAAAAATATATAAAAAATAAAACTAAAAAGAAAAAAGATGGTTTCTGTTCTCAGGGTGGTTTACACCCTACAGGCTAAGAGGCATGTATTACAAGTGTGTATAATCACTTCTGCACCCGGTAAATTCAAGTTTTGCTTTTTAGAACCTACAGAATTTTTGTTTTTAATATTTCTGATCTGAGATTGATTGAATCCATGGATGCAAAACTCATGGAGGAGATATATACCTTATTTAACTTATTGTTAATATTGATTATTGGGTTAACTTAAAAATAATTTTTATATGTATTGTAGAAAAGGTATTATGCTGCCGGGCGTGGTGGCTCACGCCTGTAATCCTTGCACTTTGGGAGGTCAAGGCGGGTGGGTCACCTGAGGTTGGGAGTTCCAGACCAGCCTAACCAACATGGAGAATGCCCATCTCTAGTAAAAATACAAAAATTAACTGGATGTGGTGGTGGGCGCCTGTAGTCCCAGCTACTTGGGAGGCTGAGGCAGGAGAATGGCGTGAACCCGGGAGGCGGAGGTTCCGGTGAGCTGAGATGGCGCCACCGCAATCCAGCCTGGGCAACAAGAAGAAAAAGAAGAAAAAAAGAAAAGGTGTTATGCTAACATAAAGATACCTATATTTGTTTGATTTTATTTTCATTTTTGAACTAAACCATTTTTTTATTCTACAAAGGAGAAGAAGTACAATTCCTCCTCTGCACAGGTGGGCTCACAGTGAAGCTAAAAATGTTTGCGTTTCAGGGCACCTCTCTTGTCTAGTTCTCTAACAGGAGCTTGACAGAGGTCCTAGCAGAATGTAAATATGATCACACGTGTGCGGAAGTGCAAACACACACTTTGTTATAACTGTGTGTGCTTATAGCATGTGTGCAGTGGGTCACAGCACTATGAAGAAGAGGGCCGCCTAATAGATTCTTGGGGGTTAACCTAAAGAATACAGACGACCATAAATAACGGTTTCATTGAGTCAGATTTTCTTTTTTTTCTTTTCTTTTTTTTTTTTTTTTTTTTTTTACAATTTGGTGATAAAGAAAAATTGGGAATAAAAGTAAATATTTGAAATAAGAAAACAATTTGCAAATTTTGGAAAGCTCACAAATATCATTAAGAAATCACAGAAAACATAATAAAATCTAGAAAACTTAATAAAAGTTCTAGTAATAATTTTAAAATGACAAATACTTTTTCCTAGCTTTTTGGCTTTATATACTCTAATCAACTTTTAGTACGAGAGTGATATAGTAATATCATTTTTCATAGATAGCATTTAGTCTTTTTTCCAGACTTTTTCCAAAAGTCGATCATTTTTTGAGAATGAAATTGAGATAAGTAAGCTCACAATGGAACACAAAGGTCTATTTCTTATTTGGAATATTCACTCTTTGAAGTTTCTATCCCACAAATTTAGGTATTCTTTAAAAAGCATATTTTATGTAATTTTCATTTAAAAGTATGGTGCATTATCAAGTACATTTTAGAAATGGGAGAACTTTCATATTGACTAAATATACATCAGAAACAAATAAAAAATATATTTCACTATCTACAAACTGTATGCAGTCTCAACTCAACATCAACTTGGGAAGATCACAAATATTTCCGCAGCTCATTGATGTCAATCAGAGAAGAAAGCAAGAATATTGGGTGAAAAGTCAGAGTGGAAACAGACAGAGATATTAACACGTGCGTCTCAATTATCTTATGAAAATTGCACAAAAACACATGTGATCATATTTACATCTTGCTAGGACTTCTGTCATAGTCATACTGGAGGCCTGGATAAGAAAGGTGCCCTGAAACTGAAATTGTTTTAGTTTCACTGTGAACCTACCGAGGAGGAATTGCACCTCTTCTCCTTTGTAAAACCAAAAATGGTTTCGTTCAAAAACAAAATTAAAAATAAATCAACCAAATATCAAGTATCGTTATGTTAGCACAATATCTTTTCAACAATACTTATAAAAATTATTTTAAGTCAACCTAGTAATCAATATAAGCAGTAAGTTAAATAAAGTATATACTTCCATATCCATGAGTTTTGCATCCATGGATTCAATCAATCTAATAACCGAAATATTCAGAAAAAAACATTCTATAGAGTTCTGAAAAGCAAAACTTGAATTTGCCAGGTGCCAGAGTGCTATGTTGACTCCACATGCATGAAATGGTGTGTAGGAATTATAAGTAACCTAGAAATGGTGTATTAAGAATTATAAGTAATCTAGATATGATGTAAGTATATGAGAGGCTGTGCATAGGTCACATGAAAATACTATGCCATTTTATGTAAGGGACTTGAACATCTGTGGATTTGGGTATCTGCAGAAGATCCTGGAAACAATCCCCCACAGATACCAAGGGATGACTATTTCATTTCAAATTTGAAATTACAAACTAGAAGCACACATAGCTCTTTCACTGCCAATAATAAACCTAGTCAAAGAAGAAAAAAATGAGTGGGAAGAAGCTGGCATTGCAGCAAGCACACTTAGGTCAAGTTGTGGCCCTTTCAGTAAGATTGTTGCATGAGTCAAGCTTCTGCAGAGAAACAGAGCCAATAGGATGTGTGTGTGCATGCGTGTATGTGCGTGTGTGTGTGCATGTGTTCATGTATGGACATATAAACACATTTATATATATTTAGAGATATTATATCTGTAATTGTATGTTAAGAGATTATAAATACAAACAGATCTAAGATCTGCAACTGGCAAACTGGGGACTCAGGAGAGTTGATGGTGTAATTACAACCTGAAGTCAGAAAAAAATAAAAAGTAAACAATGTCCAAGCTCAAAGGCAATCAGGCAGGAGGAGTTCCCTCTTACATATGGAGATTCAGGCTCTGTTCTGTTTGGACCTTTGACTGATTGGATGGGCGCCACTTGTCCTGGGGAGGGCAATCAACTTTATTCAGCCTATGGATCCAAATGTCAATCATATGGCCTAGTCAAGTTGTCACATAAAATTAACAGTCATAGTTGGTCTTTGGGATCTCCATAATATCCTCTAGCTTTGCAATCTGATATCTGAAAGCAGTGGATCTCAATGTATATGTAAAAATAATTAGCTTCTCCAAAGCAAAGAAATCAGAGAAGCATCTCTAATCAGTTAGAAAAAAATCCCCAAAAATGTATTTAAAACAACAACAAAGAACTTCTCAGTTGAATCTAATGGATTCTGTTAATTCAGTACAACTGCATTAAAGAATTTTTAACTGTTTTAAATAACATTCAGATTATCCATGTGAGAAACCTTAAGAGGTTCCATGAGAACTTCATTTTGTATACATTAGATGTTTTAATACAGATAAAGAATTATATCTTCCTCTGGCTTTGATCATAACTTCAGAACTACATTACAAAGAAGTATTGCCTCATGTGACAATTACACATTCTAAAACGCATTTCAAAGAATACCTTCAGTTCAAGGATGACATTGTATGTCTTCAAACCTCCCAGATGATCTCTGGAAAAATAATAGCTAAAACTGCCTTATGATTTCTTAACTCTCATTAAGTCTATAGCTACTAATTAGAACACTCACAAGCCGGGAGAGGTGATGGTGATGCTGTGAGTCTTCTCCAAGTCCATAGTCCCTTCTCATCAGAGCAGCTAAACCAAGTTCATTTCACAAGTAGCACTTGTGATACTTTGACCTGCTATCCTGGATACAATCCTGGTGCTGCCTCATTCAAGTGCTGTTCTCTGGAGGGTAACAAGTAGTCCACGAAATTTTCTAAAGCAAGAATTTAGCTCAGCAAGATATAATGATTAACTAAGAAGTGGCTGAAAACCAGAAACATGATACTTGCATCTTAAGAAAATCTGCTGGCTGGAATGTTGATTTGATATGAATGTTAATACTCCAGTAGCCCACGTTTGACCAAAAAGGTGATGGCTTCATGGGATTTTTTTTGTCTTTTTTTTTTTTCCTGTTTTGGGTTGCTATTTGTTTTGTTTTATTTCAATTCCCTGAATGTTTTTACCATTATCTTTTCTCATCCAAAGGAATCAAAATTTCTCTGTTCATGGATGCATGGCTCATTTTCATGACTGTGTTTATGCCATTTAGTGCCTAAATAATATTATTCAGGACACACCAGTGAACTATACACATAGAATTTTTTAAATTTTAGATTTCATATGTCTTATACAAAATATTTATAATTTTTATTGGTGAGTTTGTAAGCATATCTTTCGGAAGTTGATTATTATTCTTCAAAGAATTTGTGTGGTTGTGAAATAATAATGTTAACATCCATTAACCATAATAAACTACCCTTTAACTTAAGATAGTTAAAACTGGCAGAATTATAGAAGTGCATCATAATTTATACACCATATTTCATTCCGATGTTCTAACAAGGAAAAAGAATACTCTCCATTTTTCAACCATATTCCCCATATAATCAATTTCATCTCACTGTATATAAACATGGCAAACTCTAACAAATTATCAAATCCAGACCTTAGATTCCCTGTGCTTAAATTATATACTTGAGAAAAAAGGCCAGGCACTGTGACTCACACCTGTAATCCCAGCACTGTGGAAGGCCAAAGCAGGAGGTTTGCTTGAACCCAGGAGTCCTAGGTTACAGCGAGCTATGATTATGCCACTGCAATCCAGCCTGGGTAATATAATGAGAACCTGTCTCATAAAAAAAAAGCAGGCAAATAAATAAATAAAATAAAAGGGGATGTTTTTACAGTAAAAATTGACATATAATGTATATGAAAAGAACAGACAATTTTAAATTTATCATTTCACATATGTTTATAACAGAGAAAGGATTTTTTTTAAATGGGAGAATATACCTTTGTTTTCAGTCTGATTTTTTATTCCCTTGTATACAATCAATACCTTTGATGTCTGTACATGGTGGGGGAGAGGGAAGTGGCCATACCTTCCGGGAGAAGAAAAGAAGGCAGGCGACCTGGTCCGATCTCCCTTTCAACACGAAAACTGGTCTTCTAGGTAAAATGACTAATGCTATTTAATAAGAGGAGGATCTTTATGGAATTGTCTTAACTGAATGTGTCTGTAAAGACTTCTGATAAGAGAAAATAAAACAGAAGCTTTGGATTTATGAACATTAGTCTCTGGAAACTATCCCATCATCTGAAATATAAAATAAAGATATTCCATAGACCAAATGCTCCCCATGGTATAAAACACTGCCATTGTGTGAGGTAATTACCTGTGTAACTCACTTAGAGACCTCATTCTTTATATATTTTTAGTCTACTTTTATCATTATCCTCAAACTATTAACTGTCTAGACTAATTAAATATGAGTTGTTTTCTTTTCATTGTGTTTTAAATTTTAAAATGATATTGCTCAACTTAACCTCTCTTTTTTCTTCATCATTTGATGTTACTGCAAGTAGATTCTGAAAAACCTAAATTTATTTCATAATTCTTATAAGAGACTTAGAGTTAAGTAAGTCATCTCAGTGTTCTGAGAGTTACCTTGACAATGTCTATAAATTATCCCCTAGTAGTTTAATTAATTCCGACTTATGTAATTCAGTGCTTATATTATTCTTAATTACGTTTGTTTAAAAGGTCTTGAAGGTACTTATATCAGCAAAGTGGTATCTCACATGCTTCATTTTTATATTCATTTGCAGAATTCTACCATGGTGTTTTATCTCCCTCACTCTTTGGCCTGATAAGCTAATTTATGTCATGCAGAGAACAAGCTGAACAGATTTTCATGACGGATAAGACTTCATGTCAGTACCCTGGAAAATCTAAAATCCTTAAGGATGGAGGGCAGTGGATTCATTTACTAATAAAAGACAAGTCCAGGAAGTCAACTACTCACCTTACACTATCCCATAGCCTCTGTTTAGAAATGTAAGCATTTATAGCTATTAAGAAAAGTGTTAGTACAGTACTTCATTCATTTACTATTCATCACAAATATTAAGCACATTTCTTCATCACTGAGTATGGAGAGGTGAATAAGCAGACATGATCTATATCCTCATGAAGCTGACAGTTCAATGGGAAAGGCAACAGTAAACAAATATAAAAATAACCACACAGTTTGATAAAGTCTTTTAAAATATTACATGTTGCTTTGAAAAAAAATAGGAAAGGAAACATACTTTGGACAGAGACTTTTTTTAATGAAGTGATGTACACACTGAGGTTAATCACAAGGTGTGGCTGGCAAAGGAGGGGAAAGAAGTGTGATGTGTGTGATATTTTCAACAAGGAAAACAGCATGGACCCAGCCATTGAGCAGGAAGAAGTTTGGTTCCTTTGATTAAATGAGTGAAAGCCAGGGTAGCAAGACATAAGCGTGGGCAGGAGGAAATGACAAAGAAAGGACAAAAGAGGTGTTGCAGAAATGAAGCCATGTAGGCCATGATGAATGATACAAGGAGAAAACCTTCTCCACTCATAACATCCATCCCTGTGGACGGCCAGCTGCCCTCACAACACTCTTCAGACTCCAAGTATCTTTCCCTCCAGCCACCCAGAAGGAAGAGGGAATTGGCTGGTTGGTGAGTTTAAAAGAGGAAACTCATCACAGGTAGCTCTAATCCTTCCTCTCTCCCCATTTCTTTGGGAAATATATACCTTGAGAAGCACTCACTCTTCAGTCTTTCTCAAGGACATAGGACAATAGAGTGAAAGAGTTCCATGGCAGGAGAAAAAAAAGCCTTCCACTTCCCAGCTCTCCAGATGTAAGCCAAACTCTCAATATGAGAGGTTTGGATTAGAAGACCCACTTTCCCTTAAATATAAGCCAAATTCCTCAAAATGTATTTATCCACACTAATGAAAGCATATCTTAATTAATGCATTTATTAATAAGATATGACATTAGTAAGTATGACTATACCATGTAACGTATTGACTTGCTGCAGAAACTAGTTAGATGCTTACTGAATCCATTTTCTTTTTCTTTTGGGGTATACAGCTTAAACGTATTGCTCAACATGCCTTGCAATGAGGTATGAGTACAAAGGAGTACTCATCTGTGAATTATAAGTGGAAATAATGCACACTACTCTCAAGCCTGGCCCATATAAATTATCCTTGCATGATCTTCCCTTCTCTCTTTTTTCTAATCTCTGATCAGATGGACTAGTGTCCACCTGAGTGAACCTCTGAGAACCTGAAGGACAGCAGAGTCACTGGATAGATGGAGAAAGCTGCCCTCCAAACAGAGGTAGGGCTATATGTGAGTCAACGGTAATCACCTATTGGGTGTTACTGGGATTTAGCGTATTGCTTGTTACAGCAGTTAGGGTAGGAAAGAGTGGTGTCAGTGAGCATCCACTGAACCATCAGCCTGTGATGGTTTCGGCAGGTGAATGTGAACTTCCCTGGACTGCTGAATTACTTGGAAGGCAGCTATCTACTAAGTAACAGATAATTCACTGAAGTGTTTCCAACAATGGGCTAATACAATCCGATGTAATTTCTTAGAAATATCATGCTGCTTGGTGGGTGTAAAATGAATTTAAATAGGTCAACAGTGTTGGTAAATAGACCTGGAAGGAAAAAGCAAGGAGATGATAATGGCCCTGTCTGGAGAAGTAGCAGGGATGGAAAGAATGATGTGAGATAGTCTGGAGGCAGAATTGATAAGATACATTAATGTGTTTAGCCACTTCAGTGGAATAATTTATTTAAGCCACAGGAATAGCGATAACAGTCAATGTTTCAAAATTAGCATTGAGCTCAGAACTGCACTAATATTCCACCATACACCTATTTCTAATAACTGTCTTCAAGGACCCTGCCTTGATGTATGCAGAATAGCTCCCATATGCCATATGTTTTAAAAAGGTAAGGTATGAGTGTAGAATTTTAGCTACCTACAACTTAGTAATTCTAATTTTCCATTTTCTCCCAAATCAGAAAGGTATTTTGAGGTGTTTAAAATAAGGCTTCAATGTAAGACATAAAGGGGCCCAACAATGCCTGTGTCTCTATAAGTATTTATACATATTTTTGAGGAAATATTATAAATTATAAGCTGCTAGGCACATTGTTATGATCACAAAAAGATGACTTATTAAGAAAATATATTAGAACATCCCAAGCAAATGCTCACAATTTTCAAAGAGAATTAAAAGTTACTTTTTAAAATTTTGTTACCTTGAGACTAATTTTTAAATGTTAGCAAGTATTCTCACATATGGCAAAGAATCTCTTCCATTATGAAAGAATCAGAGTCACTGATTGTTAAAATGAGGAATCAGAATTATGAGTAATCAATGTTACTTACATGAATGTTTTATCCTCTGGACCATGAAATTTCATATAAATGATCCTTTTCACACACTCAGAATTCATAATCTAATTCTGAATCAATATAGACAGACTTGCAAAGGAAAAGCTGAATAAGTATTAAATTCAGCATGGAAACAGCATTTTGGATATAATTACCGCTACTATACATTATTTTGGTTGTATTTTAAACACTTAGATTTTGCAATTAAATTCTTATCTTTTCTCTTCTCTATATGTCAGTAATTGAAGAATGATTTCCCTCTAAAAGCACACCAGACTTTCAAACGCATTTTTACAAATCTAGGTCTATTAAGCACATCTGTTTCCAACTTTAACAATTGCTAATCTTTCCATCACCAGTTCTTAGGCATGTATTTGCTTTTAACATTTTTGGCATCTACAACAGAAATTACACTTGTATTCAAACCTTCATAGAGATGAGGAGCTATGATAAATGCAAAGGTCATTATCAGAATCTTCGAGGAAAAAGGGAATAAGAAAGAATAACTTACATGAAATTTTAAAGAACGAACCATGACACACCTTCTGATTGTCAATCAACTGTATGGAGACTGAATATTTTACGCTTATACTTGTGCTACAATACTATTTCTAAATGTAGCCTAAAATTCTTGTCTGTTATAACTCATTATAAGAAATGATTAAACAAAGAATATATAAATAATTAAACTCACTCTAAGTAGTCTTGTTTGTTTAGTTTTTAAATATTTTTAAAAATTTAACCTTATTTTATAAAAATAATTTAAACATGTGTATATAACACATTTCTTCAAAAAAAAAAAATCCTAAGAACATCAGAAATGTTTGTTAGGAATGAAAGGACATATTTAAAAATTTTTTCCATATGAATAATTCAAACAGTGTTTGATCTTTATATTTATAAATTTTCAATGTCTACAAAATTTTACATTCATTGAGTTCATTATTCAACTTTGTGGTTCATTTAACTGAAATATGCACTCAAAAGACAAATGTTTCACAATTTTGAGGTTTCTCCTGTTCTGAAACCCTACCAGCATTTTATCTATCAAAAGCATCATATATGTATTAATAAATACTTCTGAATGGTCATCAAATACAGATCCACCTTACATTGTATAACATCATACTTTTATTTTTTCTCTTACTTACTTTGCTACCAAAAATCATATTCGAACAGAAAACATTAAACATTTTCAAATATACGTATTGCTTTTTAAACCAACTCAAAAACTTGACTTTTTCAGTATATTTGCTACATAAATGTTACTCAAATAAAGGCTTACGAAACTAAGATTATCAAGTCTGTACTGCACACTAGTGGCAAGAGGTAGTAAGTGCATTCTTTTTTTAAACAAATTTTCCACTAATTGCATCTGAAATATTAGCTTTTTCAGTCAAAATTAGAACCCATTATATTATAGAGCACATAAACACATATTCTAAACATAATGTGTTCTTGTGTCATGAACTATTTTTCCAGTATACATCAATGCATTTTGAATCTCATACCCAGAGAGAGGTTCCTGTGCATGTAAATACTATGGGTCCATATATTCATGTATATGTTTGTGCATACACATGTATATGTGTGTATATATATTTATACTGCACACCCACTAAATGTTTACTCATGTGAAAATAGTCATTATTTTGCTCATTATTTTTATTTTCTTTACTCATTATTCTTTCCCACACACTTATGTAATACCATGCTTTAGTACACATAACATGTACAATTAATATCACTTAAATAATAAATGGTAATAAATCATCAAAATGGGAAAGGTTCATGATGGCATTTTATTGATGAAAATGCAAAAGAAAAGTATTCTGGCAAGTGGCTGATCCCAAATAACTACAATGTTGATATGAAAAGAACCTCAATACGCCTGAGATAAATTGATATTATCAGCCTGCTTCATGAAAGAATAAGATAAAGTCATTTATGATAGATGGTGTGCTATCAGCGGATATCTTTAACCATCTGCTCTAATGTGCCTAGAATGGATAATTAATTGTGTCATGTAGCTAATCATGAACCATTTAACTACCGATATGGATATCAAAATATCATTTTTATATCATAAATATATGCAATGAGATTTTTGAAAATAAATAATTACCAATATAAAACTGCCACAAATGTGTAAATAAAAACAAGATGTCATATATATAGTTTGAATTTGACTAAGCTATTGACAAGTGATTTCAAATATTGCACTTGTAGAGGAAATTCCAGTTTTTAACCTCCCTTCCTCTTGTCTGTTGTGCCTTTCTGCCCATTTGTTTACATATCCAAAGAAAGAAAAAGCTAGGCTTCATTTCTTCCTTTACATCATATCCCCCCATACCTCTTTCACATGTTTTGGCTTTGATTCTTTCAGTTCTTCATACTTCCACTTCCATAGAGACAAAGCCGACTCCAGTCTCTCTATTTCTTTTTCCAAAGCTGTGCGCATTCTAAATAATTTAAAAATTAAAAGAAAAAAGCTTCAATTGTAAAATAATTTCAAGGATGCATTCAATTTTATAGCCATTTTCCTAATTTTTGATATTTGTATCTGATCATGAGACAAAACATTTTGCAACTTATTAAAAAATTATAAATAATGAATAAAACTTTTTAGTTTATTATTCTGACAATTAACTTTACAGTAGATTACATATATTTAATTTGGCTTTGCCAGTATTAACATTCTGCTTGATTTCTTCCATGTATTTCATGCATGCCTCTCAATTCCTCTCACTCATAATATTTTCTTACATAGGAGGATATACATGTTTCTAATCTTAACATGGTATTCTATCCATCTTCATATTGTGTCTGTATGTGAATGAAAAAATCATTTGAAATGACACAGAATTCCAACAGGCCACCTAACAATCTTAGAAAATAGTCATTTATTGGGGATCTAAAAATAATTTTAAATGTTTCTAATTTGGTTGTAAAAAAGAAATTTCACTGAGATCCTTATTTAAATTATTCTAAATAACTGAAATTAATTTCTCTACTTGTAGAACTAGCCAACAGAACTAGGATTAAAATTTAGTCCTTTAGGCCGGGCACGGTGACTCACGCCTACAATCCCAGCACTTTGGGAGGCCGAGGCGGGCGGATCACGAGGTCAGGAGACCCAGACCATCCTGGCTAACATGGTGAAACCCCGTCTCCACAAAAAATTAGCCGGGAGAGGTGGCGGCGCCTGTAGTCCCAGCTACTCCGGAGGCTGAGGCACGACAATGGCGTAAACCCGGGAGGCGGAGCTTGCAGTGAGCCGAGATCGCGCCACTGCACTCCAGCCTGGGCGGCAGAGCGAGACTCGGTTTCAAAAAATAAAGAAAAAATTTTGTCCTTTAATACACCAACCACTGGATTTTTGTTCTTTTTTTTTTTTTTTTTGGCCCACAATGTCTGTTAGAGTCATTGATAATTGTTTTATTTCTGGTTGTAATGAACATATATTGACCTTTGAAGCTGGCCTGTTCTTATCTGTAAGGTGGATTTGATTACTATTCAAAAATACTCGCGGATCACGAGGTCAGGAGATCAACACCATCCTGGCGAACACGGTGAAACCCCGTCTCTACTAAAAAAATACAAAAAAAAAAAAAAAAAAAAACTAGCCGGGCGAGGTGGCGGCGCCTGTAGTTCCAGCTACTCAGGAGGCTGAGGCAGGAGAATGGCGGGAACCCGGGAGGCGGAGCTTGCAGTGAGCTGAGATCCGGCCCCTGCACTCCAGCCTGGGCGACAGAGCGAGACTCTGTCTCAAACAAAAAAAATACTCATTGATTTTCCTCCATTTCCACGGACAGAGTTGTTTACCTCATTCCTCAATTCTCGGATTTGACAATGAGATATTAGCAGAGACGACAGAAACAAAAGTTTGAAAAGAACTTGTATGTTTGAGCTCCAGGTAAATACACTTTGATTGTTATGTGACACTGAGATTTTGTGATTGTTAGTCACATAGTTACTGCATTCATAACTAACTAATATACAGATCTATTTCAGTGATATTAAATGTGACTAGAAAGATCTTAGGAACATATTCACAGAGCTAGAAGACGCAGGCAGAATCAAAATTGAATGTCATTTACATATTAATAAGAAATATGATTCTTATTGGTAAAAATACTATGATAATTCAAAGTAGTGTTAGGCTGTAAATACATTAGTTTACTCCAATCAAATGGAGAAGCAGTCTATTAAAAAGTTATATAATTATATTTACATAAATCACGCCATAAAATTGAAAGAGGATATAAAAGAATTAGTTAGAGCTTAGCTTAACCTCAAAAGAGACAGATTGCAAAAAAAAAAAAAAGGTGCAAAGCACCACTTACAGTACTCTGATCCGGAATCCCTTATTAACATAGCAAATATATTAAACAAAATTAACAAACAAAAAGATTCAACTTGAAAGTTTAGGTCTTATGAACACTGAATATGAATGTTTATAATCCAGATGAACCACAGCAGTCACAATTTCAGATAGAAAAGTAAACCTAGCCAGCTGAGGACACCCAAGTTGCTTATTATGGTACAATTTTTGTTTTAGTAGTTGTGTTTGAGATGAGAGGAAAAGAATTAAGTATAGAAATAATAAACAAATCAGTATTAGTATTTTGTGTTAGATTTAGAAATTATGTGTACAAATCATTATAAGATGAACTATATTGCATATCTAACATTTGAGTGCATTTTAAGTTTTGGGTGATAAATTAGAATATTTAAAAGATATTGAATATTGACTTAGACCTGTGAACTTATATTGAAAATTATAATAAAATTGTACTAAGTTTGTAACTTCATTGGAATGTTTAAGATAAGAATCACCATATTTATAATTTTAATTTTTTAGATTTTCTTGAGTAGGACATGGGAATGTCTTGTCGGTAACTGAAAAACTTGAAAAGCAAATGGCGTATGTTAAATTAATAAAATAATTTCATAAAAGATTTTAATTAGCTGCATTTGTGTCATGAAGCATATATTTATGTTTCTCCTTAAAATTAATTTTGATATTTATTTTATTTATAATAGAATAATGGAAACATACTTGAAAAATACCTAGAGTTAAAATCGTACATGTTGAGAAATCAAATGTCTGCTTTTGATATTATACTTTAATGAATCAAATGATAATTTAGAAACTCAAAATAAATTGAAAAATTTTCAAAGAAAGTAATATTTACCTCAAGTATACATCATAAAGAAAATATCTGATATGTATTTGTTTCCTAAAAGAAAATTATGCGTTTTTATTATGAAAAAGGTTACAATTTGGTTAGGGGAGTTAGAAAAAAAGCAATTCATAAAAAAATTATTTAATGACAATGGGATACTTAAATTGTTTTAGTATTTAGATAGCCCCATCATAAACTTTTATGTCTCTGTGCCAGCATTAAGGACATTGCGTGTCTAAATTTATGCAGCAGAGGGCACTCTATAAGTCCTTAATTTTCTAGCCTAATCATTTTATTCTGTGTTTCAGAGAGATTTTCAAAGTTGATGAATAATATAGTTAAATTTATAATTGAGATGTATATTATTGTCAGAGTATTTGAGCTACAAGAAGGCAAACACTTAATATTTAACGTGTTGCATATTTTATGTACACATTCTTCACGAGAATGAAATTAAAAAGGCAAAGCTCAGCAAAAATGTAGTATCTTTAATATGATGATATAAACTTTAAAAAATCATATTGCTAAAATATATACAATTTGTAGAATCTAAAATATAAAATATCAACCAAAATTATTTTTATGAAAAGTTGTGATTATATTTCTATGCATTTTTTGATGCTTTGTTTACTGTCACAATTCCACAATAATTGGAAATCAAATTTAAATTTCTAGACAATAATATTACTCAAATATTTCTCAGGGACAAAAGGTCCTAAAAATTAACCTCTAGGTATAAATATTAATCATTGTTGAACTGTGGGAAATTTCACTGGAAAAAATTGAATCATTTTCTGAAAGGGTATATTCATATAAAAATGTTCTTACCAAATCAAATGATTGTCTTGTAATAACACGCAGATATTCATTTTTATAACAGTTCAAAATTTAGAGATAGTATTAAACTGTTAACAATACAAGTATTTACAAATATACTTTAAGCAACATATATGTCATTTTGCAATTGCCCTTCCTACTATTCATAATTACATCTTTCAGCACCAGGTGTTAGCACTCAGTTGTTGCAAACAGCCAAGCCATATACGATTAATTTAATTAGAAAAGAGAAGTATTTAAAGAATATTGTTAAGCTCAGATCTCCAGGAGAATCATAGAACAAGGTTTGCAGATGAAGCAGACCGGGACGAAGACCCACTCTCATGCCACAAAACTGGTCCCATGAAGACCCCACTGCCTGTAACCTCCTCTGTCTGTTGCCTGTACACTGTCCTGGTATTATGTGTCTGGCAAGCAAACATATTCAAGTTAGCTCATTTGAGTGGAAAAGGATACTATAGCTCAAAAAATTTCTGGGGAATACATGCAGCCAGGAACACTGATGAGAAAGCCATCGAAATCTTCCTGTAAGCACACTATTTAGGCCACCATCACAGCGGGACCTCAAATCATCAATATGGGACAGTGGGTGGTGTCACTAGGCACCAGAGGCCACCGCTGCCTCTGGAAACAAGTTTCTTTACTGATGCTGCTTACCCCTCAGGCATGAATTCTAGATGCTGTCTACTTCCTTGGGGTACTGGCTTGGCTTAAAAGTCTAGGCAGCCACCTCTGATACACTATTCCTAAGTCAAGTGTCTGTACCCTCATTACAAAGGAAACCGTGGTAGGGACTTACTGGTATTTTTATAATCTATGCACAGGTGTAAACTCTGTTTCATTTGGTAGCAAATTGCCAAAACACAAAATAGCCACTGGAGAGTCAAAAGATGGTAAAGATTTATTGAATATTCCATGAGTGGCAATAAAGAAACAAAATAAGCTTGACTTTCTAATACTTACAAATTTTACATTAAACAGTATTAACTAGATTTGCATGTCAATGTATTCATTAATTGAGGAATATATATATATACTTTATATATAATATGTAAAGTAGAAATCTGTCTCTTTCATACATAGACCAAAAATAATAACCTTTGAAGCATTTTTAATTTGCTGAAACTTCTAACCTAGATTTTAAATCTCATTATGAAAAAAAGTTGAACATTTAATGAAGCAAAACAAAATAATTGAAGCATACTACTTTTCTTATATATAAAATAAATTAAGAAGATAAAATGGGCTGGGTGCAGTGGCTCACACCTCTAAACCCAGTGCTTTGGAAAGCCAAGGAGGGTAGATCACTTGAGGCCAGGGGTTCCAGACCAGCCTGCGCAATATGGCAAAACCCCGTCTCGACTAAAAATACAAAAAAAAAAAAAAAAATTAGCCAGGCGTGGTGGCACAGGCTGTAATTCCAGCTACTTGGGAGGCTGAGGTGGGAGGAGGGCTTGAGCCCAGGAAGCTGAGGTTGCAGTGAACCGAGATTGCACCACTGCACTCCAGCCTGGGCAACAGAGCGAGACTCTCTCAAATAGAAAAAAAAAGATGAAATGGAAAGGGAGAACTGAAGCTCAGCTTAAAGGACACAGAACAAACATTTTATAAGTGATAAAGGAAGTCTCTGCAGTGATATTTGAAAACTGATTCTGAATGTTAGAACAGTTCGAAATATTTTATCTCAGTCTCTGTTACTTGAGATTTGGTATTGCCAACCTCAGCTTCCTAAATTTTTAGGTACACATAGCTCTATAAGAGGATCAGCTTTCCTGGCCTTACTCCAAATTTTCTACCTGAGAAGTCTTTATGAAAGTCATCAGAAATATATAAATTCTCAGTATATGAGAAACTTTTATATGCTAAAGAATTATTCATAAAACTGAACAGTACTCAGAGTGCAAATAAACCAATAAAGTTTCTTCTATTTGATGAAGAGGTTCTAGTCAAGGACAATGGAAAAAATGAGTTCCTGAGTTTTCTGAGCTGATTTCTGTGCACTAGTTAAGAAGAGAATTTTCCCACTAGATGGGAATGCAGAAAAAAATACATTCACATCTCAATTCAAGCCACCCACTCACTGATATTCCAGGAAGAAGAATTTAAAAGATTAGATGGATTTATAAGTAATAGCATATCCTATATTCTTGGAAAATGTTCTCTTGTGATAGCAAAAAAGCCTGTGATTGCCTCATGCGGATTGCATGCAAATGTTGATTCATGGACACAGGGACCATGACTCATCAAGTCCGTGGGATTGTTTCTTAAAAGAGGAGAGTAGGAAGACAAGGCCATGGAAAGCCTCCTTTTTTCTCTTATTCTTTGACCTGTCTATGTCACTGAGAACTGGAGAATGGACTTACTCTGAGAATTGTTCATGTATTCCAAGAAAGTAAAAAGTATATGTTGTGTATATGTATATGGATAAGCGTGTTAAGACAGGACATGCATATATTTAAAACTGACACTTTAGAATAGAAAAGTTTACATCCAGAGAAACACAGCTCTGCACTGCTCCCATTAGACGGCATCAGGGAAGTAATATCGTACGAGTGCTGGAGAGAAGTCTATAATTACCAAAAGTTAAATCCTTCAAGAAGTAAAAGCACAGAGATTAGAATGTGACTGAAATGTATAGGTCTAGATAAATTTGTCAGTATGTGTACAAGCCTAAAAATTCAATTTTATTCTTTTTTTCTACTGATGTTGGTTGCCTCTACTAGGAATTTACACTTGGTAGGGTAATAAGTATTTATTCTGTACATAAATGCTTGTATGATCACAATCTATTAATCTAGTGAAATACAGATGAAGAGTCTGAAAAAGGGAATTGGTGGCACTAGTAAATTTCAGAGGAACTAATGGGAAACTTCTGGCAGAAAAAAAGTGGTAAAGAACTTACTATATCTGTGAATGGCTAGTATGCATATTTATCCCGATTTCAGTCCATTCAAACCAGGAAAATTAAAACTGTTATATAACATATACTTATATAATACATTCTGTGTATATATGTATACATATCCTACTTGCTTTTCTGGTTCTGCCCATTAAGGCTTTTATAACTAAGAGATAAAAGTAATTATTTTTAGATTTTGGAACCACATTTATATATTAGATATTCCACATTGTGCTAATAAAATTGTAAACTGATTGCAAAGAAACAAAAATCCATATTGAATATTTCATATTACTATCCTCTTTCCCAGACATTAGTTGTTCTTGATCTTTATGATAATTCACTGAGAAAGGCTATGACAGACTGTAGTTTGCAAAGACCGTTGCCACAATGACTGCATCCCACACACCCTTATTATAAAATTGTTTTGACCCTCCTTCCATTGAAAGTGCTTCTCTCTCTTTGATCTGAGTCAGCCTCTGAGATTCCCACCACCAATAATGGGTCTGAAGTGATGCTAAGTGACTTTTGAGGTAGAGTCATTCAAATGGCGTTCTTCTCTCTGTGTTCTTAAGATGTTCACTTGCAGCCTAGCCCCAGTGTTGTGAGGAAGCCAAGCACCCCCTTAAATAGCCCCAGTGCAGGTGTCCCAACTGAGGCCTAGATGAGAACTGAGATGGACTGCCAGACATATGAGTGAGACAGGCTGCAGCCCCCAGCCTTCCAGGCATGGCCAGCCTTTGAGCCATTGCAACTGAAGGTACAAGTGAGAGATACGATGTCCATGCCAAGCCATGCTCAAGATTCTTGAGCAGAAGACATGGTGGTTGCTGTTGATACGTTTTAATGATAATTGTTTGGAAAAGTTTGTTTCAAGACAATAGATAACTGGAACATAACAGCACTACAGCTATTTTCACAAAGGGGCAATAGCCAACATCACATAGTTGGAATACATCAGAACAAAGATGAATATCCAGGCCAATTAATCACAAGTCTGATGCCCCTAATGGTCCATATATCAGACAACTTTTTCTGTAATCAATATCTCACAAAATTGTGATGTTTCCACTATTAGTATTAACATATTTATTCATTTTTTATTTACCAAGTCCAATATGCTATAAAAATTAAATAACACACTGGATATTTTAACCTTGTACATTAAGAATTCAGATACAATTAAAGTGAATCTACCAGAGATGATAAAAACGTACTCATGATAAAAGTCAACTTAAAAGAATGAAAAACACTAACAAGTTATATACTACTTTTTAAAATTCAAAATATGAATATATGTCAAACTAATTTCTTTAAATCCTAAAACTTAATGACTAAACATGGATAAAATATATTATTAAATGACCAATCTATCAGTTAACAATTTTAAGTGGTTTGAAACTTAGACTTGGTTAAGGGAGACAATGATTAGCACTTACTCTCTTTCCTTCCATAAGATTTTTTGGAATTCATCCAAATGCACCTGCAAAGCTGAAATTTCAGTTACTTCATTTTCCAAAGGCAGATTTATTGCTTTCAGTCTCAGCCCAGCTTTCATTTCACTGTTTCCAGAACCACCATTGTTGAATAAATCAACACCATCTAGATTGGGTTTCATTTCCTCACTTAATTTTAGAGAATCAATAACCACATCTTCTTCCTGAAAAAAAAAAAAAAAATTAAACCTCTTGGAGAAAAATCGTGATGACGATACATTTTCATAAAGAAATAAATGTTATGATACAACAGCAAATTCATATTTTTATTTCATTATCATTCCCTAAAAGCATTGTGTGGTCACACTTACTTACATTCTTCTTCAAACTTACTTTTTTCTATGTTCTACCTCTTTACAAAAAAAAATACATTTCTCAGAAGTTCTGCTTTAACTCTGTTTGTTCTCTTTTTCTAATCATGCTAAAAATAATCATGCACAAACTTGAACAGCTGTAAATAATTTTTAATGAGTTGATGAATTCCACTTTCAAGTTTCTTTTGTCATAAGACACAGTTTCAAAGTAATTATTTTTTAACATTTTTGAAAGACAAGATAGAATTTTCAGGAAGCTCTTGAATATTTTAAAAAGCTTGCTTATCGCTTTATTTTAGTTCCCTTTATTGCTTTAATTCATGAGTCACATCTCAAATAGAATTTAATGGGGCACTTTAATAAACATGGGCATCAATGCTGGAGCAACAACTGCATCGACACTCTTAGAGTATAACTCAAAGCCTTCACAGGGCTCATGCTCTTGGTATTTGCCTACAATTTAAATTTGCCCTGGTTTATAGGTTTAAAATGAAAGACAATTTCAAATAAAATCTCAATGAATAGTCAAGTTCAAGTAAAATCTCAATGATACTTCACTTTTATTTTATTTTTTAAGTAGTATGTGGATGCCAGTTTACCTAGTATGATTCATTCCTTAATTCTCTCAAGAATGATCATTGCAATCATCTATACTATAATATTTTGACAAACAATAAAATAAGATGTGTTGTTTGAGATTGCATATACATATCTTTCTTGTTACGTATAGAGTTGGCAAAGATGCTGGTCAAAATTTTAAGGAAAAACCTGATTGAAGCTTCTTCAACAGGTAATATTTATTTTCCTACCATCAGAAGGAATATCTGGAAGGATATTTTGCAAATAAATACATTTTTAATAAATAAGTATTATGTTTGATTTGTTCTTGACATTAATGTTAAGGAGATATTTCAGAAGAAATCCCAAAATATTGAGAATTTTCCATCATAATACATGTGAAGAGAATCCTTCATTTTCTCAAATGCAGAGGCTAGTAACTTGTAATAATAAAAACGCTTTGTGGATTTAGAGAACTTGATGTGAGCTATGTTCCCTTATCCTCATCACTGCATTCTTCTAACGCATACATTAATACAGCTGAGCTTTGTAAATATATGTGATTTTCTAAAAGATACACACAAAGCCTAGATTATCAGCTTTGAACATTTTTAAAAGAAAACGTAGAAGACCAAATAAGCAGAAGTAATCATTTTATTGCAATCTTCTTAATTTTTTTATTTATAATTAAATCTAGGTTTTACCTATCATAAATTATATACATTATAGAATGGCCTAAAATACTAAATGCAATGGTAGAGGTGCAAGATATTAACTAATGTGTGTTAGAGAAGGAATTAAGTAGAAAGAAGTAACAAAATAAACTGAAACTATAATAAGAGGTAACAGGAGTTCCCAAAGTATGTTCTTTGGGTTGTTAATATTATTTACCAAGTTAAAATAAAAGAAAAAGAAAAAAACAGGGTGGTGGTTCATGGATGAATAAGTGTATAAACTGAGAGACTTTTTAAAGTTACATGTGTTTTGTACAGAATTGTCAGAAACTGAGATTCTAAGTATACCAAGAAATTCCATCAGTGGTCCATATAAGGCATTTCCTAAGGTACCCTATTTGCCTGCAGTACCCATTTTATAAGTAGTTAATTGTGAGGCTTGAGTCCCAAACATGGAGAACTATTCAAACTACTGTATGGATTGTTTACAATTTAGACATAATTAAGGCAAATGGAAAGAAGTGTCTCCAAATATTTTCTTTTCAGATGAAAAATGCTGAGTTAATTTTTTCTATAAAGATCAGTAAAACCACTAGGATGGGCTGAACTTGTGTTTCCCCAAAATGTATTTGTTAAAGTCCTAACCCCCAGTACCACAGAATGTGACTGTTGGTAGAGACAGGGCCTTTAAGGAGGTGATTTAGTTAAATTAGGCTCATTAGGTGACCTTACAAGAAGAACTTAAGACACAGACACGTGTACAGAGAAAAGACCATGTGAAGACACAGGGAGAAAATGGCTTTCTATAAGCCAAGGAGAGAGACCTCAGAAGAAACCAACCCTGCTAGCACCTTGATCTTGTACTTCTAGCTTCTATAATTATAAGAAAATGAATTTCTGTTGCTTAAACCACTGTGATTATGGTACATTTTTATGGTAGCCCTGGCAGACTAGTATGGTCACCACTGGATTTGTCACTTCCTTCTTCCTCCCCATCACTATCTATGTCCTTCAGAAATTCACATAGTCTCTGGATTTTTTTCTTACCTTATTATTTGTGTGCTCCTTTGTAGGAAATTGTCTTTTTACCAAACACTCTCTGATGGACTCATACATTTGTGAACTCACTTGAAATCGGTCTCTATGTTCACAGGATTCTTCTGTGAAACCAGGAAGCTTCAGATCCTGGATGTCTTTAGCTTCTAATGCCTCCTTCTGAGGTGGCAAACTCTGTTTCTTTTTCAGTGTACTCAATTCTTTCATCGCCATCTCTAGTTTTATTCTGAGTTGTCTTCCTTCCTCCCTGGCACTGTTCCTTTCAGCTCGAACTTTACTCCATTTTTCTCTCCAGTTGGCAGTGCAATCTGACCACCACCGCATGGTCTTTTCCATCTGAGCAGCTCTGGCCTTGACTTCTTCGAGCTCCCGCAGGCGAAGTTCTTCACAAATATCCCATTTGTTGGGGTTACATGAGTGTGCACAGAAATTATGAGCAGCATGGGATTGTAGCCCATGAAGTGGGAAGCAGGTATCCCTGGGGGGTGAGGCAGGTGTCACCATGTCACCACGTGACTTAATTGATGATTGCTGCATCTGGAAGATCTGTGTTTCTTCAATTAATCGATGAATGGAATCTAAATTCGTATTCATCTTTAAGACCTGAGAAAAGATAGAGGACATAATTTCATCCTGAAATTTCCCTTGTAAATACAGGAATAAGACCTACTTTTTTTTGTTTTTGAAATTTGATGAAAACAATGCCACTTTTTTTTTTTTTTTTTTTTGGAGACAGAGTCTTGATCATGCAGTAGCATGATCTTGACTCACTACAACCTCCGCCTCCAGGGTTCAAGCAATTCCCTTGCCTCAGCCTCCTGAGTAGCTGGGACTACAGGCGCGCACCACCATGCCCAGCTAATTCTTTTGTATTTTAGTAGAGATGGGGTTTCACCATGTTGGTCAGGATGTTCTTGATCTCCTGACCTTGTGATCCACCCACCTCGGCCTCCCAAAGTGCTAGGATTACAGGTGTGAGCCACCACGCCCAGCCGCACTTTTTCAATATTGCATATTTTTCCAATGTAACTAAAAATACAGAGGAATTTAAACACTTGTAACTGTCCACTAAGAAATAGAAAATTCTCATATTCAATTTTGCCAAAATAATACAAATAAAAATATAAAGATGCAATTGAAGATAGCATATGACATAAATAATTCATTTTGACAAATCCAGTCCTATTTAGGTCATATCTATTGCAACATTGTCCACTACAAAATACAAATTGTAATATTTGTTGTCCACTAACTACTTAATGGTTTTCTTTATCCCTGGTAAGCCTCAATTTGTTCAGGCAGAATGCACAACCTATTGATGTATAGGCAAATAAGCCTCTTATTTCAATGCCAGAGGTTAAATCATAGTCTACATTTTCCATGATGCCCTTCATCTGTTGACTGTTGACTAGTCTCAAGGCAGCCATATGGCCTGACTCTGGCTGCTGGGATGTGAGAGGAAGTGTGCTGAGATTTCCCATCCAGAAAATATGAGAACATCACAATGAGGAACTCTCTTTCCTCTTCCTTCCTTGTGATTGAATAAGGACATAGTTCTGGAAGAAGGTGAGTATAACAGCCTTCTCATGATGTTCAAAATGGTGAACCATGAAGATAAGAGCCTGATTTAAGGTATGAATTATGGCATGACAACGTAGAATGCCTACCTCTGATTTCTTTGCTATTTGAGCAGAATAACCTATATTTATTTAAGTTATGATAGTTGAGTTTTCTGTTATTTTCAGGCAAAAGCACATCTAACTTATACATGAATTAATTTCTCACTGTGGTTAATATTGTGATAAGATCAAAAATAAAATATTATGAAAAAAACATGTTTCTTGTGTGTCAAAGGTTTTACAGTCTGATGGGTGAGAGAAGCACAGTTAAGTTTTAAAGATACATAATTTACATTATAACAAATCCGTGTATTTGTTCAATAATTTTGTTTAGTATATAGTATGTGTCAAGTCAGTGTTAGATTATTAGGTATGGTCAAGGTGATCTATGGAGTACTGATGAAGTTATGACTATCACTTAGAAATGAGGAAACTTTACAGCGTAGATAACACGACACAGAGTCTTAGCCCAATGCAAAGCTTCATAAAGGAATTAAAATCAACTTTCCATATAAATACCAAACACAAATTAATTTGTAAAGGCAAACCATATGTAACAATACATATACCCAATTCTTAATGCAACATTGTAATATAGGTATATTAAGAATATAGTAAGTAGAATTTTAAAAAGTGCTGAAAACGTGCAGCTTAATTTGTAAATTAATAAAGTTCCATGGCTGTATATAATTACCCATTTTTATTCTCAGATATGCTTTTCTGGTGTAAATAATCTTATATAATATTTTATGTGCATGACATTTAATCCTCTCACTTTTTTTCATTTGCTTTTATATAGTTACAGATCATAAATCGCCTCCTTATGATCCATCTATTTAATCAACTGAATGGGTTTCATTACTATAACTAACTTACAAAATAAGCCTTTAATCATTGGGAAAAAAGACTACATAATATTTTAAAAGATGAATATTAAGGCTATCTTATTAAGAGATCTTATAATATTAAACTTAATATTAACTTTTAATGGTAGAGAAGAAAACATTTTAACAAGTGTTATATAGAGATGTCAAACCACTTCACTCTTCATTATAATACTTGTTATAATAATATAGACACATGGTTGTAATTATTTTTGTTAGCATTGGTATATGTCCAGTCATGTTTCAATTATTGCTGATTTGGAGTATTTTGTTCCCTTCATATATTATAATTCAGAGGGCAATAAGAATACAACTGACTAAACTCCAACACCAATATAAAAAAGAAAAGAACAAAAGGAACTCCTAATTAGAAACAGCATATATATACACACACACACACACACACACAAATACATATATATATTTACTATTCACTGTTTAATGATATTTCTTTTGGTTGAAATTCCAAAGTGAAGACACAGAATTTAATTCAGCATATTAAACTTAAAATTATCCTTGCTAGTTTTCAAAATAAATCAGTATCATAAAATTGTAATGTCTTTAAATGTCTCATTAACTTTTATTTCACTAGTGTTTTGAAGATTCTATAATTGGATTCTGGTACATTGAGATCTTGCCTACCAATTAACTGGGTATTTTTTCACATCTGACTAAATAAAAATGAGTTGGGCTTAATCAGTCAGTCCTTGAACTTGAAGAGTATTTCCTGTTTTAAAAAGTTTTCTCAGGCAAGGAAAACTTGCTTGAGATGAGGGTGGTTAACACACATATGCATGCACTAAAGTTTTCATTTCCCTATACAAATGTGTGCACTCTTCGTATTTTAGCTCAGACAACTATGAAAGTATTTGCCAGTGGTTGTAGAACAGGGCCACTGATAACGTGGGAAAATATTTTAACGCTGTTGACGCTGGTTTCTTGTACTGATTTTTGCGTTGTAAAAATGCTTATACAATCAGTCCACCGTGATTCCCGCAAATATTTTTGCATGTAGGACATAACCAAATAAAATCTTAAGGGTCTACAAAGTATATATAATATCACTAACAAAATTATTTGTTGCCGAAGGAGAACTTAATGTGTCAGATAGTGGACTCCAGTCTCTATTGCGTAGAGTCTTACTCTGCCACTTTTTAGACGATGATCTTGCACCAATTACATAAACTGCCTTTCACTAAATATCCTTAGTATAGAAGGAGACAAGAATAGCATGAACCTCATTGAATTCTTGTGACTATTAAAAGGGAAAATGCCTGACTGGTTAACCCTAGCTATCCTGTAGGCAAGGCATACATTTTTTCTCTGTGTTATACAAGTCATTAGTATGTCACCTTGACATACTAATTTACCATTTGCTTTTTTGTATGTTTTTCCCTCTGTCTTTTGAAAGAGAAATGATGTACTTAAAAAAACAGGAAAAGCATAGGAAAAATGAAATCTACAAAAGTGCTCTGTATTTCGTGTAACAAAGTTGCAGTTCCAGTTTCTATATAATATTGATATTAATCAATGGAATAGTCAGTACTATTATTATCCCCATCTTAATGATAAAGAAACTAGGATTTAGTCTCTGATGTATCCAGCCAAGTCATACAGTTAGAAAGGGTCAACCCAGTTTGGAAACTGAGGAAATTTGAATCCAGAGCTACCACCTCTTCATATAAAAATTCTACAGCTTTAAAATATCAACTGTTTTCACTCTAAATCTTTTAGAGTATTTCAGGAATACATTTGGCATACTTCCACTTTGGATATTTTTATGCTAAAATATCTCCTATTAAATTACACAACAATTAGTCTTCTCATCCTGACACTGTCTTTGAATTCATTCAGTCTCCTGATCACAGCTCCAAGGGACTGTGAGGTCCAGGCCTGTCCAACCCTCTGGCCTCCTCTTTGTCACTTCATCTTCCACATCCCCTGTGTCGGCTACCCTGGACGTGTCCATTCCTTGCACAACCTCACCTCCACCTTCTCCTTGGTGCAACCTGTTTGCTCTGCAGGATCACGCTCCCCTCTCTCCACAGACCCTCTTTCCCCGGCTTCCCGTCCTTCAGGTAGCAGGTTATACTTTCCTACTGACTAAATCTGTGATCCGAGAATTCTAGATCCCTTAGTGGCCCTTTGTCTAAGGGTGTCCGAGGGAGAGGACACAGTCACGGGTTCTTAGTTTCTGTTTCTGACTGCGCTACCAAAACCCCTTCCTCATCCCTCTTTTCCACCTATCACTAGAAACAGAAGCTAAAAACCAAGGTTTCCTGCTGCTGAAAGCCTAAAACAAAACAAAACACAACAACAACAACAAAATAAGGTGGGTTGAATCTCCACCGCTGACCTGATCCTAGAAAGTGAACAAAATAGACGTCACTTCTGCCATCCTGAATGCTGCTAACAATCATAAACAACAAACCAAATGAACAATTACAGTTTTTAACTATCTCTTTGAAACTATATACAGTGTATTGTAATCCAAAAACTCCCTGTGTACTTAGCAAAGTCTCTCCCAAGTGACACTTGATGTATTATCTGAAGAATGAAATGGAGCAGAAAGAAAAGCATTTTTGGCAGAAGTTAAACTTCCATGGCAGGATAAAACAGACATTACAAAGATTTTTGTCTTATTGTTTATAGTTATTGCTTTATCTGAATCTATAGAAAATGAAACCTTTGTTGAATTTTTTTTCCTAAGAAGCATAGGACCTGTAATGCACACAAAATAACAAAAGCCATTTGCAGTGAGAAAATGGATTAACACAGATTCAAAGTACAATGCTAAGAAAGAATCATTATGACAGATATGATGAAATATAATCTGATAAAAAGAAAAATAATCAGATTTTAATATTCAGGAAAATAAACACTTCATTGTATTATAAAATGTGGCCTGTCAAACATGCAGAAATGACGAGTATGAAAATTCATTTCATATAGGTCTAAAGCAAATACATATATATATATACATGAATTTTTGCAACAGTACACAGAATGTTAAATAGAAGACTATAGTTGTGATGAGGAGATAAATGAAACCATTACACTAAATGGCCACATGACATCATATGTATGTAGTTCAAGATTTGCTCATGGTTAAATATTCTATTCTAAAAATCCTTACACTTAGCAAATTATACAGACAGTTTCTGTCTATGCTTGTTGGTGCAAATGAAAGGCTTTTAAATTGTATAGAGACAGAAAATAATTCGCCAAAGCAGGCAACTAATAATATAAAAGAAATTTGAACAACTTGACAATAATTTAAAACTTAGATATTTTACTTTCAAAAGCATTGTAACCTAAAATGAGCAGAAACACAAAGTATAAAACATAATTTCATGTTTGCCAAGAGTCTTTATTAAATTTTAAATAGCATTATTTGGCAGATAGAAATTGTCTCTATTTTAAAGAATTGGGATGGAATTAATACAGTAAACAAGACCTTTTGCTAGCTTACTCTTCATTGCTCCCTCTTTAAGCTATTGCTATTACCCAGTGTTATTGAAGCAATGTGTCACTGGTTCAAATCTATGTGATGCCTTTCCTTTAGGCTAGGTTTTCAGTAAAATTATTTGAGAAAAAATCGTGATAAAATATTACGTTTCTAAGATAATGTTCAATGATTTTTAAAACTCCAGTTCTTTAAAAATAAACTATTTCAGAGTCTCTCCACATAGTATGTTAATGTCATTGCTGTGTTTTCTATAAGCTTTAAGGGGCTTAAAAATTACATTATAATAATAACCTCATAGATCAGAGAGAAAAAGTGACCAGTCTGACTTCTTTATAATATGAATAAAGAAATACAGAGAGATCCAAAATCCATAATCCGTTTTATAAAGTGTCAATGCATAATTTGTAATGAGTCTTGGAAAAATAAAATTCCTGTTTTCTGGCAGGCTGATCAGCTTGAAGCCTTTATGGTGCTTTGCTGCCAAGTACAAATTTAGGTTCAGACAATTTAGACTTTCTTGGTGGATACATCATTTAACTACTCTTATGAAGTACTTGGGATGCCAAGCAGGTTCAAGAAAGCTCTGCTTTAAAATATTGCTGAAATTTCTCACCAGCGTACAAATTTTGAGACTTAAAGAGATTATGTCATACATTTGAGTTTAGCAGCCTAAGTATATTTCTATATTATATAGAATACATATAGAATAAATGTAATATACAGTATTATATATACATATACATGTATATATAGTCTGTTCTACATATTTTACCTGTTTGTATGGCAACCTGACAGTCAATTCATCAGCATTTTAAAATATTTATACCCATGCCAGGTTTTAGTTAACAAAGCCACAAACTATCCCAATGTTCTTATGCAATCTAATCCAACTTAATGGTGCCAAATAAAAAAGCCAAAATGTTTCTTGAGACCTTAAGCCAAAAATAAAATTAACATTAGCTCTGCTGGAACTATATAGCCCCACCTAATCTTATTTTTGTATAAGAATGTGTTTAGCAGCTTAGCACTATTTCCAGGTGGCTAACAGACATGGTGCACACTTTATGGGAAATAACACTGCACAAGCCTGATATTGTTAAAGATTCTACCACTTTCTAAATTTGGGCAGGTGACTGTATCTGAAATTTACATTACTATGTAAACATCATCTTGTAGAACCTCATATCGATTAAATGACAATGATGACAATGTAACTGTTTCCAGAAACACTAAAATGTTAAAAGGAAATTAAAATGAGAGCACATAGCCAATAACTCCAAATGATAATTATTATCAATATCTAATGTGAGAGAAAATCACTCTATGAAATAATTCCTATCACAGTTCCACTACAAATTAGGTGGTACTAAGAGAAGGATGGTTATATCATCAAGATTGGGGAATTTTTTCTGTTTGTTGTTGTTGTTTTTACATTTAAAAGCCATTTATTTGTTAAAATTGTAGATTTTCGTTAACATTGAATTCATTGAGATTTCCAAATATTTTTGTGCATTTAAGGTTTCAGGAAACAAAACCACAGATGACCCCAATTTTCCTATGCATTTTCTAAGCAAAATTCCTAAAGCATTTACCATATTCGCACTTATTCTTAAAGAATCTGTGTGGCTAAGTCACAAGATCTTCACAGGTCTATTTACACTTTGTGGTGAACAGGAGAAAGCTCTTATGTATCAGTAAAATGCGGTAAAATTTTCTCACACCCATTTGATAGGATGTGCAAAGCTGCCAGCTGCTTTATGTTGGCTGACTGGAAAGTTTTCTCAGACTTCATGAAGTTTGAAGAGTGAAGCTCAAAGATTGTCCTATTATTTTCAAAAAGCACTTATAATTTCTTTAATCAAAACAAAATTTATTCTTAAAGTCAGTTTTATTTTCCCAACAGTACAGTCTTTACATTAATAATCCAAATGGGCTAAACTATATTCCACATCAAAAAGCTGAGAGAAAAAATTGGATTCAGAAGCAGACATTTTACAATGTACCTAAGACTTTTATGAGCAATACCTGTGCATGTGTCCAAATACTCCACTTCAGTCATCCCAGTTCTTAAAGCAAAAAGTATTTATGTAAAATCATGCATGGTATGGTATGTTAAACTTTGTTTTGTATGTATGATCTGGAATTCAATTTTCACTGTAAACAGCACGACCAAAGAGTAAGATTTACACTTAAAAAAATATAAATTGAATCAACAGAATTTTTTTGAAGGCCCAGCTTCTTCAAATTCCAAAATTTCTGGTGAATCCAAATGTTGTAGCAAACATGTAGGAAAGATGGGGCAAGATAATTTTTTTCTTTCAGAAAAGAGAAAGATCAGACCTAAGAAACCTATGCCTTTCACCCAGACTTCAAAAGTAAGAAAGTCAGAAAAGCCACTTTACAAATATACCCCGTAAGAAGTTGTGTAAGATTGTCATACGTGTCTTGAAGATCAAGTCAAGCAATATTTTAAAATTATAACAGTATTTAACTTATTTATTCCATATATTGATTGGAAGTGACATGACAGAATATATTTAAATATATATTTAAATTATTTAACTATGAAATAATTTAACTATATTTAAATAACAGAAATAATTTAAATTGTTAAAGTAACAACTAAAATAAAAGAAAAAACAATTCAAATATATTTGAAATTGTTTTGAAATATATTTGAAATATATTTGAATTGGTATTTCCTTTATTTTGCTCTCCTTTTTCTAAGTTTCTTGTGGTAGGAACTTAGGTTGAGAACTTTATTTCTTATTCAAGAATTTAGGGCATAATCTTTCTTCTCTGCACTATGTTAGCTGTCTTTCAAATATTTGATGTTAAAGTATTTTCATTTTATTCAGTTTTGTATTTTTTTTATTTTCTTGGCAAATTCCTTATTGAACCATGAATTATTTAGACATGTGTTGTCTAATTTTTACTTCTTTAGGGATATTTCTGTTGTGATTTTTAGTTTGATTTCGTTACAGAAAGATGACATACTCTGCCTAATTTCAATTATTTTACATTAGTTGAAGGGTTTTTTTTTTTTTTTTTTGTATAGGATATGTACCTTGGTGAATGTTACATGACACTTGAAAATATGTATGTTCTGCAATTGTATGGTGGAATCTTCTATACATGACAATTAGATCCTATTTGCTGATTATATCATTCAGATTCTCTATATCTTTGCTGATCTTCTGTGCAGTCATTTTACTAGTTGTTCAGAGAGACTTCTGAAATCCTCAGCTGTAATTCCTGATTTGTCTATTTCTCTTTTCAGTTCTACCTGTTTTTGCTTCATATGTTTGGAAGCTGTGTTGTTTTGTGTATACTCATGTAGGATCATTATGTCTTCCTGATATATTGATCCTTTTATCATCATGAAATTTTCCTCCTTGTCTGTGGTGGGTTTCTATATTTTATTTTGTTTTGTTTTGTTCTGAAGTAACATCTCTGGTATTGACGTAGCCACTCTTAGGTATTTTTTAAAAAACTAGTATTTCCAAGGTATTTTTTTCCATTCTTTTATTTAACATTCTTTTATTTGTGATAGATGGCAATCTTAATTGATGATCTGAGGAAGTGAGTTTTTTGTTAAGTTTCTTATTAATAGCATGCAACTTGTTCATGCTTTTTGTTTGTTTGCTTATTTTTGTTTTATTCACCCTACCAGTCTCTGACTTCGACTTGGTCTATTTAGGCCATTTACATTTACAGAAATTATTGATGTGTTAGAACTTACATCTGCCATTTTATAATTTGTTTTCTTTCTGTCCTCTCTTTCCATCCCTGCTTTTCTTCTTTTGCTTTCCTGTTTGCTATTTGAATTTTTGTGTGGATTCCACCTGGCTGATATATGTACAGTATTTTTTAGTTTATCACTTTGTACAGTTTTCATACTTGTTGTTCTGAGAGTTAAAATACACAAATGTAACAGCCTTATCTACTGGAAATGAGCATTTCATCTCTTCAAGTGAATTATGGACAACCTACTTCTGTTTAGGTCTTTTTACCTTCTCTATCATTAAATATCACTTTCAAATATTATAATTTTTTATTTCAATCATTAAATATGATTCATAAAACAAATGAGGAGAAAGATATTCTATCATATATTCATATTTCTATTTGATTGTTTCTTCTTCTTTTTTGATGCTACGGGATTCTTTTATCATTTTGTTTCTCTTTATAGAATTTCCTTTAGCCAATTTTTAAGGGTAGTTCCTGCTATTAATAGCATCTTCTAGTTTTCCTTCATCTGGTATCTTTACTGTCCATTCATTCCCAAAGGATAGTTTTACCAGTTCTACAATTATCACTTGATTTTTTTTTGACACTTAAAAATGTACCATCTCCTTGTAGCCTTTGTGGCTTCAGGTAAGACATTCACTATCATTTGAATTGATATTCCTAGTGTTGACATTTTGTATTAGAAGTTCAGCATTGGTTATATAGTAATGTAAATCCTATGGCATATATATCTTTCATTTTAACTCTTATCCATGAATTTCAAATATAGATTATAGCTATGTAACAATTAATGTGCTGGCCGGGCGCGGTGGCTCAAGCCTGTAATCCCAGCACTTTGGGAGGCCGAGACGGGCGGATCACGAGGTCAGGAGATCGAGAACATCCTGGCTAACACGGTGAAACCCCGTCTCTACTAAAAAAATACAAAAAAAAAACTAGCTGGGCGAGGTGGCGGGCGCCTGTAGTCTCAGCTATTCGGGAGGCTGAGGCAGGAGAATGGCGTAAACCCGGGAGGCGGAGCTTGCAGTGAGCTGAGATCCGGCCACTGCACTCCAGTCCGGGCAATAAAAAGTAAGATTATGGCCATGACTGCAAACCTTGTAATTATATTTTGTTTTATTCTTGAAATGTTTCCTTAACCTCAGAATAATTGGGTAAAATGGTAAAGAAAAAAGTTCAAATTGATTTTCCCAGTGTGTGTGTGAATATCATTTTTTAAAATTAAAATATAGACAAACTTCTAAAATGTCCCTCACTTATCCCCCCTTTTGGTATTCACAGCCTTGTCTAATTCCCTTCCTGTCAGTGGGGGCTGGCCCTGTGACCTGCTTCTAATGAATATAATGTTATAAAAGTGGTAAGATGTGACTTCTGAAATCAGGTTATGAAAGAATGAGGTTTCCATGTTGCTAGCATTCTTTCTGTTGCCTTTTCTCTTGGTCACTGATGAATCCAAGAGTCACGTCATAAGCCGTTGTTTGGAGAGGCCCACGTGGCAAGGAACTGAGGAAGGCTCCTGGCCACCAGCTCCCAGAAACTAAATCCTGCCCACAACCATTTGTGGAAGCTTGGCAGCAGATCTACCCCACGTTGAGTCTTCAATCCACTGCAGCTCTGGTTGACACCTTCCCTGAAGCCTATGAGAGAGACCCAGGGCCAGAGGATTCAATTAAGTCACATCTGTATTCCACAGAAACGATATTGCTGCATAAAAAATTACACCAAAATTTAGTTTCTTAGAACACTATATTTATTACCTCACAGTTTCTGTGTCTGCAGTCTATTAAAAGAATGTGACTTGTCAGAAAAATGCATTTTAATTTCTTGATATTTGGAAAATAAAAACAAACAAGAGAGAAATATTCTAGGTTTTCATTAGTATATGTTAACCCTCTAAAGAGGTGACAGCAACAGGAAATACAAATTGACATTAAATGGTGCCTTTAACAATTTAAAATTAGAAAATGAGAACACTGTACAGATTCATTCTCCAAAAGTGCTTTTCAAGAGCACACGACTACTTATAAGTACAAAATACTTGGATTTTGTACTTGGATTTTATACAAGCAGAATTACTGCATTTAATTCATTGCGTGATCTTCCATTAAAGGGTATGTAAAGATGAACATGTTCATTTTTACATCTTGAAGTTTTAATAACTTATTGAGTTTATTTATTTATTTATTATCATTTTTATTTTTTGAGTCTTGCTGTGTTGCTTTGGCTGGAGTACAGTGGAGTAATCTCAGTTCACTGCAACTTCTGCCTCCCTGGTTCCAGTGATTCTCCTGCCTTAGCCTCCTGAGTAGCTGGGGCTACAGGCACGTACCACATGCCCGACTACTTTTTATATTTTTAGTAGAGACGGAGTTTTGCTATGTTGGCCAGGCTGGTCTCTAACTCCTGGCTTCAAGTGGTCTGCCCACCTCGGCCTCCTAAAATGCAGGCAGTACAGACTGCACCTGGCCTAATTTACTGAAAAATATTTTTAAACTTCAAACGCAAATATTGTTTTACTTTGGAAAAATGGAACTGCCAATGTATTATTTAGCTTTGTCTTTCCCATTTTTTGAATGCCAAATACAATAGCATCAGAAAAGCTTTCTATTCAAATAGCACCTTAAGTTCAGTAGCGCTTACTTTGAACACATAAAGTGGCATTAAAATCTTTAAGCACATCAGTTTCATCAGTTTCATTTACTATGAGAATAAATGATTTTAGTGCCTCTCAATATATTTTGTAATATTTACCTTTATATAAGAGTAACTTCTGTAAATCAAATAACAGATAAACTGAACTGCTTGGCATCTAACAATGAAACTTGTGGACAGCAAGAAAGAGAGAAAGATAAAAGAGAAAACTAGTTCAACCATTGTGGAAAACAGCGTGGCGATTCCTCAAGGATCTAGAACTAGAAACACCATTTGACCCAGCCATCCCATTACTGGGTATATAACCAAAGGATTATAAATCATGCTGCTATAAAGACACATGCATGCGTATGTTTATTGTGGCACTATTCACAACAGCAAAGACTTGGAACCAACCCACATGCCCATCGATGACAGACTGGATTAAGAAAATGTGGCACATATACACCATGGAATACTATGCAGCCATAAAAAAGGATGAGTTTGTGTCCTTTGTAGGGACATGGATGCAGCTGGAAACCATCATTCTCAGCAAACTATCGCAAGAACAGAAAACCAAACACCGCATGTTCTCACTCATAGGTGGGAACTGAACAATGAGATCACTTGGACACAGGAAGGAGAACCTCACAGACCGGGGCCTATTGTGGCGTGTGGGGAGGGGGGAGGGATAACATTAGGAGATATGCCTAATGTAAATGACGAGTTAATGGGTGCAGCACACCAACATGGCACATGTATACGTATGTAACAAACCTGCACGTTGTGTACATGTACCCTAGAACATAAAGTATGGTGAAAAAAAGAAAAAGAGAGAGAGAAATTATCAGGAATTTTCCTGAGTATTTCACATATATTACCCTATTTCCTTCTTACCAGAATCCAAGAGGTACATATATATTTGTCTCTCTATGCCTTTCCCGTTTTTCTTTATGGAGTGCATGTGTGAGTGTGTGATAGCGTGTATATGTAAGATAGAAGGCTTTTTCAGATCAGCAAAGATCTATTTTAATCATTGTTATTATTACACATCATTTTTTAAATTGTAATTTCATGGAGATTTGACTTAACAGAAAACATTTCCAAATACTTATAATATCATGTCAGTCTGGCTATTCTGTACTATTCAAATAACAACTTGTGCACATTTCAATATTTTTATTTTTCTGCCTATATTTTATCCAATGAAATGTATTTTAGGAATGTAATTGAAAATCACAGGTTTTAGCTGAAACCATTCCCCTTGAGAACTGGAACAAGACGAGGATGCCCACTCTCACCACTACTATTCAACCTAGTACTGGAAGTCCTGGCAGGAACGATCAGGCAAGAGAAAGAAATAAAAGGCATCCAAATTGAAAAAGAAGTCAAACTATCTCTCTTCACTAACGATATGATTCTATAATTAGAAAACCCTAAAGACTTTGCCAAAAGACTCAGAATAGAAAACTCAGAAATATAACCACACACCTACAACCATCCAAATCTATGAAAAAGCCAACAAAAACAAGCAATGGGAAGAGACCTCCTCATGCAGTACATGTTGCTGGGATAGCTGGCTAGCCATATGCAGAGAATGAAACTGGACCCTTGCTTTTTACTATATACAAACACTAACTCAAGATGAATTAAAGGTGTAAATGTAAGCCCTCAAACTATACAATTCTGAAAAGAATTTTATAAAATAAAAGAATTTCTATAAAAGAAAGGAATACCTAGGAAATACCCTTCTTGACATCAGCCTTGGCAAATAATTTTTGGTTAAGTCTCCCAAAGCAATTGCAAAAGAAAAACCCTAAAACTGACAAGTGGGACCTAAGTAAATTAAAGACCTTTTGCACAGCGAAAGAACCTATCAACAGAGTAAACAGACAGCCGGCAGAATGGGAAAAATTATTCACAAACTACGCATCCAGCAAACGTCTAATATCTAGAATGCTTAAGGAACTTAAATCAACAAGCAGAAAACAAATGGCCCCATTAAAAAGTGGGCGAAGGACATGAACATACATTTCACAAAGAAGACACACAAGAAGCCAACAAACATGTGAAATGATGCTCATTATCACTAACCATCAGGAAATTACAAATCGAAACCACAATGAGATACTATCTTACACCAGTTAGATTGGCCATTACTAAAAAGCCCAAAAACAACGGATGCTGACGAGGCTGCAGAGTTAAAGGAATGCTCATACACTGTTGCTGGGGGTGTAAATTACTTCAGTCACCATGCAAAGCAATTCGGAGATTTGCTAAAGAACTTAAAACAAGGCTACTATTCAACAGAGCAATCAATCCCGTTACTGGGTGTATACCCAAAGGAAAATAGATCATGAAGCCAAAAAGACATGTGCCCTCATAGGCTCATCACTGCTTTTCACAATAGCAAAGACATGGAATCAACTTAGGTATCCATCAGTGGTGGATTGGATAAAGAAAGGTGGCACATAAGTTACTTGATGGAAAGTCTTGACTGCAAGTTGTCCTGATTCTTGGAATTCTGAATTCTAAGACGCACCAACAAAACAACAAAAGAAAAAAGCAATGAAAGCGCAGATTTACTGAAGCAAACATACACTCTAGAGACAGGGAGCGGGCTCGAGAAAGTGGCTCAAGAGTCCCGATTGCAATGTTCTTTAGTTTTTACTAAGCTAAAAGAATTTGGTAACACCTGCATGTACCCTTTAGAGGCCTCCAATTGGTTACAACCTATGCGAATGAAGCATTGGCCCATGACTAATGAGAGGCCGAAGTGGAGGCTTGGCCCACAACCAATCAGAGGCTGAAATGGACCCTGCCCCCGCCACCAATCAAAGGCTGAAGTGAAGGCTTGGCCCCAGACCAATGATAGGTACTTCCCATTTGTGCTATAAGGGAGTGGAGGGGTTTGTAGTGGCAGGTGCCTCTGGTTTCTTGTCACTTAGGCATGGAGACGTGAGGTTTTCTTTTCGGTTCAATTCCAAGAAGTCAGCCTCAGGTTGGCCTTAGGCTCCCTGTCTCCAGACCCTATTCTCCTGCCTCACATATATATCATAAAACACTACACAGCCATAGAAAGAATGAAATATTGTCCTTTGCAGCAACATGGATGGAGCCGGAGGCCATAATCCCATAATAATCCATAATTAATGCAAGAACAGAAAATCAAATACCGCACGTTCTCACTTTTAAGTGGGAGCTAAACATTGAGTATGCATGGATGTAAAAATGGAAACAATAGACATTGTGGACTACTGGGAGGAGGAGAGCTGAAAAACTACCTATTAGGTACTATACTCTCTACCTGGGTGCAATATACCCGTGTAAAAACCTGCACATGTATCCGGCATATTTAAAAATAGATGTTGTAAAAAACAAAAATAATAATACTATTAAATAATCACAGTTTTTAAATACCCAATTTCAAATTAAAACACCAAATTGACATATTAAACATTTATTCGATTCTACAATATTTCAGGTTTTTTTTTTCTTTTTTTGAAACGGAGTCTCGCTATGTTGCCCAGGCTGGAATGCAGTGGCGCAATCTCAGCTCACTGCAACCTATGTCTCCCGAGTTCAAGTAATTCTCCTTCTTCAGCATCCTGAGTACCTGGAACTACAGGCTTGCCCCACTGTGACCAGCCAATTTTTGCATTTTTAGTAGAGACAGGGATTCACTATGTTAGCCAGGCTGGCCTCGAACTCCTGACCTCGTGATCCACCTGCCTTGGGTTCCCAAACTTCTGGGATTAAAGAAGTGAGCCACCATGCCCGGCCAATATTTCAGCTTTAAACAATTAAAAAACACAGTTCTCAGAAAACTGCAGTAGTTTTCATAATTTTTAGAAAGTATTCCAATTTATAATTTTACAAGCTTCTAGAACAAAGTGATATTTGACCTAGCACATTTAGCAAATTCTTTATACTCATCATATCCCAAATAGAAGAATACAAATCTTGAAACATTTTTGACATTGAAACTCTTGGCTCTTTGCTAAGGGAGTTTTGAAATTATTTTGGAATATTTTATTTTATTTTTCTCTACAATTATTTTAAATGGTGTATATATAGTTTATTCAAAATGGTTATTATATGTTTTAAAATTGAAAGAAACTTGTTTCAGTTACTAATTAACATCTACTGATTTTCTCCCCAGAAAATATATATATGTGTGCGTAAATATATATATTGTATTTTAATATATAAATATATTCTATTATTATTTTAATATATTATTTTATAACATAGTTTTAATTTTTCATGATATATTTAATTATTTATAATATACAATATAATATATATTTAATTATTTATAACATATTTTAATATATTATATTAAATTATTATTATATTTTATTATATTAAATCTATTATTTATATATTTTTATATTTTATATATTTATAATATATATTTACACACATATATTTATAAAAATATATATATTTACACACACACATATATATACACACATATATTTATATATTTCAGTTGGAAGGAAGGAAGAAAGAGAAGAAAAGAAGGAAAAGAAAGAACTTTGCAACATATTGGGTTCATCCTTCTGCTGCCTGTATTTGGCATGGTTTTGCAGTGCATGAGCTGACTTTCCAGGTAGGAGAAAACTCTGTATTTTTCATTAAAGGGAAGAATTTTGACTACTCAAAATTTGTTTGATCTCTGTGGCATTTAAATATTGTATGTGAGACTAATTAAAGAATTAAGAAAGAGATTGTATGGTGCATCCAAACAAGTTATTGTAAAATATTAATAAAGATATTATATTTATAAAATTAATTAATATCAAAAGTTTTATAAAATATAGCATCCTGGAAAATAAAAGTTATGTATTTTGCCAGAAAGTAGAAAATGATGAGACTAAATGACTGCACTAAATTTAAGACAAGCAGCAAGTATTTATTTTTAGGCATTGCTATTAAGGGCCCAGTGAGGCTAAGTTATTTTTAGTGTTTTTCATTTCTGACTTAAGTATGTAGTATTTTTGTGTAGTGTGAAGGACATGAATTTGCTTTTGGATCACCAAACTCCAATACTTTGGGACATCCTCTATGTAACACAGAAAATGAACCACACTGGGAAGCCAGTTATCCTCATTTAGAACATTCTAACCACATGAATTAGACATAAGTTCAAACAAGAAAAAAGAAATGAGGCAGTCTATCTACTTCTGACTATTAGCTTTCTAAGGAAGACTTCATAATCATTTCATAGGTTATGTGTCCCTGCTGTAGTCTCTGAGCACTGGTATCCATACTTCATAAAGTTTTAACAGAGTTTGGTCCATGCTTTTAAATTATTCGATTACTCTATCTTCCACACCAGCTATGCTGTGAGCTCAATGCGGGTACTATCCATGCTTCTCTCTGCTCACCATTCCTTCTGCAAGGCTAGCAGAATGTCTGTTAGAGTGGACATTAAGTAAATATTTATTGTATGAATGAAAGAATAAATGAATGAATGTGAGATATTTAAAAGGAAATAATCTAGCAGAGATTATTTATGAAGAATTCAGAAAGAAGAAATTTTCTTACCAGGAAGAAATGATATCAATTTTCACAAACTTTTCCAGGTAAGAAAAAAAGAGTTAACACATGCCAACTCATTTTATGAGGTCAATAAAACCTTGATACCAAGACCTTACCAGGACTTAATTGCAAATCTCTCAAGCTGACATAAATGCCCTAACAGAAGTGTTAGCAAGAGAAATTTGGTGTTTAAAACAATTAATATATCACAAAGTTGAATATGCTTCAGAAATATAACTTTGGTTTAGCATTTGATTATCAATCATTGTGATTGACTTAATAAACCATATTAACAAAATAAAGTGGAAACACACCAATACATGAATAACATGCATTTGGTAAAATTCAACATCAGTTTACAATTTGAAACATTAACCAGCTAAAAATAGAAGGGAAAGTAGTTGATATGATAACAGTTTTCTGCAGAAAACCTAAAGCAATCACCTTTAATTTTGAATTATTGATAGCTTCCCCCTGAAAATAGTATGAAAAGGATGTGCCTCCTAATGCCATTACTGTTCAGTATTATATAAAAGGAGAGGTCTAGCCATTAGTATGATGAGGAAAGGAAATTAAATAGAAGTGAAAATGAATAAAACTCTCATTTTGTCCAATATGATTGTGTAAGTAGAAATTCAAAATAATTCACAAATTATTAAAACTAATAAGTGATTTTTAGTAAAGTTACTGAAGTCAATATACACAATTATGTGTATTTTTACATTTTAGAAACCAATATTTAGACATCAAATATCAAATAGTAATAATTAACACAATTCTATTATAGCATCACATGCATTAGGTAGCTAGGGATGTACCAGAAGATAGGTAAGCTTACATCCTATAAATTACAATACACTTGTAAGACAAACTAAAGAATATCTAAAAAAGTGAAGGAATACATTATGTCTGTTTGTGGACTAGAAAGCTCAAAATTGTGAGGATGACATTTATGCCCAAATCAACCTATGCATTCAATAATTCCAGTCAAAACTTCATACATTTTATTTTGTGGAAATTGATAAGTTGATATTAGCACCCATTTGAATATAGAAAAAGTCAAACAAAGCCAAAATTTTTTTTTAAAAAAGAACAAATTTAGAGTGATATAAAGCCACAGTAATTAAGACAATGACTTATTGGCTCAGAAAGAGACAAATAGACAAATGAAAGAGAATTAAGAGTCCAAACATGGATCCACATTTCTGGGGACCTAATTTATGACAGTTTAGTATGTGAAATTATTTGTCCCCTTTTCAACAAAAGGAACTAGCTCAATCATGTCCATATGGAACTAACAGCTACATCATAGCTTATAAAAAAATTCAGTTCCCAATAGAATGCTCACTAAAAGTGTAAAAACTATAACCCTCATAGAAGTCATCTAAGAAAAATCATTCAGGATATTGTAGGTAACAAAGATTTTTCTAAACAGGGTATCAAGCATTAACCACAAAGTAAAAATATTTATAGATAGAACTTTATTAAACCTATGAATTTCTGTTTATGAGAATAAAGACATCGTCAACAGAATGAAAAGGCAAATAATAGCGTGAGGAATGCATTAATCGTGCATATTTCCACTGAGGACTCAGAAAGTCACAAACTGATAAGAAAAAGTTAACCATATGATTTTTCAATAACATGCTAAAAACTTGAAGACGTACTTCATGAAAGACAATATGCACATAGGCAATAATCACGTGGATAGTTCTTACATTATATGTTACCAAGGAAGTGCAAATTAAAACTGCAATGGAAACCCACATCCCGTAAGAATTGTCATAGCAACATTATTCCTAATTCCTCAAAATTGAATGAATCTTTGTCTATAAACTAAAAACGGATGCAAAAATTTTACCATAGTTAACTATGTAACAATAAAAACAGATGAACTAGTGCTACAGTTGGAGGAATCTCACAAACAAAATGCAAAGTAAAAGAAGCTGGCACAAAATAATACATACTGTACAATCCCCATTATAACAAGTTCAAAAAGAGGAAAAGCTACTCATGAAAACTGAGAATAGTGTTTACCCTTAGTTGGAGTGGTAATGACAGGAGGAAGGCATGAAGAAGGCTTCTAGAATGCCAACAATATTCTATTGGGTATTGGGTATCTTGATCTGGGTATTGGCTACTTGGGTGTATTGTTTTTAACAATTCATTGAGGTGCATATGTTTAAATTTATTAACTTTACATAAAGTCGTTAACGTTGAATCTCATTTAAATAATCAGAAAGCAGCCAATTGCTAAGCACTATCCTTACAAAGACTACATCTTTCCAAATTTCTAGCTGTCAAGTAGCTTCCAGATTAAGCAGGAGAATAGACATGATAAACAGAATACTATCACAATATACTAACGTGTTCTCCCATGGAAGTACAAAGATACCACAGGGGCAGCACAGGGCCCAAAATTCACAGATCTCAGCAAGTTGTAGCTCAATTCAGCTATGCTGGAAAGGAGACATGTTCCTCCAAAAGAAAATACTGTGCACAAACTCAATGAATCTCAATACGTTGTTGTAAAATAATGTAGCTTAATACGGAGATTTTGAATGGACTTAAAATACAAAATAGTAATGAAATGTGTATATATAACAAAAATAATGGAAATGTTAGCTTTTCTTCTAATCATGTGCCTTTACTACAAGGAGTATATCACAAAATACTAGTTGATGCATGCTTTATCTTACCACCCAAATTAAATTATCCAGATATTTCCTTGTCTTATGAAGTTAATACTCATTAGAACAAGTATGTTCAGATAAAGAGGATTTCATTATCAAATATTCCCTCTCTTAATAGAAATGAGGCATGAGTCTCAGCAGATGATGTGGAAAGCCTTTAGCAAGTCTCATGACCGAGTAATCAATTTTCCTATGTTTACCCTGCACACCCACGCACATGACTGTGAACATTTGCTTAACAACATCTTCATTCACAGTTATCTTTCTTGCGTTTATATAAATGTTCAATGTCAATAGATAACCAACAAGATTCTCTGGGTCTGCTTCAAAATAATGAGCAATAACACAAAGATAATTGAACTTGCAGAAAAAGCCTAACCACTTCCTTCATCTTCTTTGAATATATTTCCATTTGCAAAGAGTTGAGACACAGAAAAACAGAACCAAGATAATTATTTTGCTGTTTGAATGTTAAAATGGAAAATGCAAAAAAATGACGGCATATTTTGGAAGAAGGCTAAATTCAAATGCTGAGTTCCTTTTGTTCATTATGTTTATGAAAGCCAAATTTACTTTTACATTTTGAACACTGTTTGGCAACCTAAAAATCTTTCCTCAGACTCCCAAGTGTCCCACTGAGTTCTGTTGTGTGAAATCTAGAAAACAAACCCATATTCAAATATATTTTATGCTTTCAGATAATACGTGCTATTAACAAGTTTAAAGAATTCTCAGGCATATGTAATCATGTGAGTCAAGTGTTTTATAAAAGTCATCATGAATTGAAATAAAATATAAAAATGCATGCAACATTTTATAACAGTGGATTTTCCTACTAGTAAGAAAACATAAATGGAAAATAGCATAATTTTTGGTCTGACCACCTTGGGACTCCTATGGCTTGAACACAACTCACTGATTTCTTTCTCTCACAATGCAAAACAATGGAGCAGACAAGAGTATGTTGTGTGAATCATAGCAGAAGTTAGCTTGACTACAAAAACATTTTATTTCCTGTTGTATTATACACTAAGGCAGACGAACTGATCATTGCCATATTTAATGCTGCTTTTAGACATTATTACTGATCTTAAAATAGTCAATAGCTCTTTAAGTGAAATTTTCTGGAAGACTTTTTGTTCCCTTAGAAAGGTTAAAGGAGACCAGGCGCGGTGGCTCATGCCTGTAATCCCAGCACTTTGGGATGCCGAGGCAGGCAGATCATGAGGTCAGGAGATCGAGACCATCCTGGCCAACATGGTAAAACCTCGCCTGTACTAAAAATACAAAAATTAGCCAGTAGTAGTGGTGGGCGCCTGTAATCCCAGCTGCTTGGGAGGCTGAGGCAGGAGAATCACTTGAACCTGGGAGGTGGAGGTTGCAGTGAGTCAAGATTGTGCCACTGCACTCCAGCCTGGGCAACAGAGCATGACTCTATCCAAAAAGAAATAGGAAGAAGGCTATAGTGAAAAGTGACTTGATTTAACTTTTGAACAAGGAGAGATTTTGGAGCAGTTAACTTTTCCCAGACTCAGTTTAAACCATAAAACTGGAGTGATTTTACCTACAGTTTATTGTTAGAATATATGCTACAATATGCACACCCAGATACCCCAGGCACAATGTAGACATTCAATAAATGATCATTCTTACTACATGAAATTCTCTTTCTGTACATGACGAATTTGTGGCTGAAGTTAAAATACAGAGTCTAAAACCAATGTTCATACATTTCTGATTACTAGTACCAAATCTTCAGTGAAGATAGAAGGTATTATCACAAGAATCAATCTTTGAACAATTTATTCAATTTTCTACTTCTCCTTTGGACAATAAAAAATCTGCTACAATGAAATCAGGCATAGGATTAATAAAATTTGGAAAGCAAAACACTTAAAGATGAAATGAAGAATGAGATATGGGAGTGTGAACAATCCTTTTTCCAAATTATCTAAAGCTATGGGAAAAATGAATTGATACATTGAAATAAACAACTCAGACTGATTTTTCCTTGGTTCCTCTCCAAATGGAATGCACATTTTACAGAGCCCTAGCCCTGCCGTCAACTCTTAGCTTACAGTTACAGTACATGAACTGCACGATCCAGATTTTTTAAAAAATACATATATCTTATATCTATAAAAAGATGAAAAAAAGAAGTTAGTGCAAAACTACCTGAAAACCAAACTAGAGTTCAGTGTGTGTGTGTGCGTGTGTGTGGGTGGGTGTGTGTATGTAAATGGAGGTGAAGGGTAACTAGTATGAGAGAAATGATGAATCTATACCATATTTCCTGGTCAGTTTGTTCCATTTTCATCTGTGTTCCCATGCTCTGGTTAATCACTTCATTCTGTATCTATGGCATTGAATAATAATTTTAATGTATGTGTTTCCATACCAGTCTATAAGCTTCTTAGCAAAGAACTTATATCTTATTTATCCTTGTCTTCACAGTAACTAGGACATGGAAGACATTCAACTAATGAATCTAGAGAGAACTAATTCTATAATTCAATTAAAATGCAGTTTACAATTGCCCCAATGCATATACGTGCAGTTTATGTATGTCCATTGGGCCATAACAAGTGATCTTATCCCATCCATTTGAATACACAGATTTGTTGGAGATGAATATATATTTGGTGTCTCTGTGTTTGTATGTGTGTAAATCAAAGAAATGAAGGAAAAAGTAAGAGAAGAATGATTTGAAAGTGATCAGTTACTTGTAATATTTTAGAACTGTTCTCAAAGAAAATTTAGTTTTTAATGACTTAAAATCTCAAAACTAGCAAATAGAAAGCATGTTTATTGTTATATGATTACATAAATTTACATGAAATATATAAAATATCCTCCTTTAACATAGAATAGTAAAGAACTCCTTATGTTACAAGACAAGACAATCTGCATTCTGTTGTTAATATTCTGTTGAAAATAATTTTTACTGGCAAATACTTGTGGATCAAAAACTTTAGCAATGATATAGGTGTGTAACAGAAGAAGAAATTTATTCTAATATTTCTGGAGTATTAATTTTCCTTAGTACAGTTTGTGTTTGGCCTTTAAATATAAACATACTGGAGATTTTTTTTTTTTTCTTTTCAACTTGTTTTCATTGCAAATGAAATATTTTGGGAAACATGCTCATTACTATTATTTGTTCTTAAAACACTTCTGGGATCATATATATTTTTTAAAACCCAGGTATTCTTATTGATACTATTTCTAAACATCAAGTATATAGTTTCTGTAATATGATATTCACCTTATCATTTATTGCTCTGTCTTTAGAAATGTTTAGTAAATCAAAAGAAATGTTTAAATAGAGAAAATTGCTATATTTTAATCATTAATTTTCCTTTGAAAATAATATGATTATACATGATAGATTTTAGTTAATGTCTGAATATCACTGACCATTGAATGAAAAACTAACCTACATTTCTGGTCCAAAGTCCTATAATAATGTTTCTCTGAAGTAAGAAGTATTAATTACCCAAATCTATTCATATCGTTTCTTGATGAAACCAGCTTATTTCTATTTCATTGGCTGATTTATTGAGAGAGATGCTCTAAATTGAATAAATAGTTCTGGCTAATAGTGCTCAAAGCCTGTAATTAAGAGAAAAGCCTAGAAAAAAAGTGATTAATTGCAAAACAATAGTTTGCACAGCTAGAAAATTCCTCCATGTAAATAAAAACAGATTGAAAAAATGTTTTCCTCCTTTTCCTAGAAATTGGAGTAAAGAAAATACGCATTCTGTTTTCTAAAAGCAAAGCATAAATTTTCCTGCTTTAAGGAGTTTAGATAAAGCCTTTTATACTTCTTACTCTATAGAAAATTAATTCCATTTTTCTCATTTTTTCCTACTAATAAAAGGCACCACTATCCTTTCAGTTTGTGTAAGCCAAAGATTTAGGCTTCCCTTACTAACCATTCTTCATTGTCTTCTATATCCAGTCAATTATAAAGTCTTGCTCATTTTAACTTATAAAAATTTTTATTACATTCATGCTTTTCTGTCTCATCCACTTTAGTCCAAATACTATCACATCCTTCTTAGATTACTGAAAAAGATTTCCAACTGCTATCCCTTTCAAAAATGTTCTACACTCAAAAATTAAAGAGAGAGATATATATACACACACACATATATATATATAATTATATTTTAATTTGACTTCATCTTTGCTGAAATGTTCCCAATTGCTCTTGCATTAATTCTCAGGATTAGGTTCAAAGTCCTTTTCACAGATAACCAAGTCTTACCTCCTAGTATTCCCTCCCCTGGGCTCCACTCTCCTGGCCTCCCTTCTCCTCCTCTCTGCTGGCCTCCTCTCCCCTCTTCTCCCCTTCTATTCCTTCCTGTGGCCTCTTTTCCCCTCCTCCTTGCTGGCCTCCCCTTCCCTTGCTCTTCATTCTCTAACCCCTGCATCTCTTGCCTCCCATCCCTTCGTCTACCCTTCTCTCCTCTACCCTTCTCTCTTCTCCCCTATCGTCCTATCCTCTCATCTCTCTGGCCTCCTGTATTAGTTGGTTCTCATGCTGCTATAAAGAACTGCCTGAGACTGGGTAATTTATGAAGAAAATAATTTTAATTGACTCACATTTCCACATGACTGAGGAGGCCTCAGGAGGCACACAATCATGGCAGAAGGCAAAGGCAATGTAAACCCATCTTACTATGGGGAAGCAGGAGAGAGAGAGAGAGAGAAGTGGGAAATGCCATAGATTTATCAAACAACCAGATCTCTTGAGAACTCAATACTCTATCACATGAACAGCAAGGGGGAGGTCCATTCCCATGATTCAATCATCTCCCACCAGACCACTCCTCCAACACAAGAGGATTACAATTCAATATGAGATTTGGGTGGGGACACAGAGCCAAAGCATATTACCTTCCTTCCCCTTTTCTCCCCTGACCTCCTCTTTTCTGAACTCACCTTCCCTTCTCTCCTCTCATCTTCTCTCCATCTCCAGTTTTTTTCTGGCTGGACACCTGGATATCCCCCTTCTCAGGCTAGCTGGGCTTTTTGCCTTGGATTACCAAAATTATTCAACTTCCCTAGGATGTCAGTACTCAATTTCTGCATGTTAATTCTTCAGAAGGAATATTTCTTCCACACACACACACAAAAAGTAGAAGCATCAGCCTGAACCAAAATATGTACCTTCACATTTTTAACACAGGAAATGCTTGAATACTCACTAGGGTCACGATTTCTTTCATGATTTCTTTCCCTGCCTCTTTGTATTTTCCTTCCTCTTGATATATTCAAATATATCAACCTGCCCAATTAATATTCAACATCTGAAAGACACATCTGCTACAGAGGTATTTAGTCGCTTTAAACTGTAGAGGTGCTATTCAAATTTGCTATTTTGTTCTTTAAAATGCTTTTCTATTACTTAAAGTGAACTATTACATGAAAGTTGTTTTCTATTGCTTTATAATGACCATAATCCAGTAATCATATATAGCCACAATTTCTAAATGATGACCATCGTCCAGGAATTAAAAAGAAAATTTCTTCTGAAATAGAGTCTTTAGTTGAGAATTAAGTTTCATCACAAAATACATCTTAAAATTTTATCACATTTTATAAAGTAGAAAGAAAGCTATTGGATGCTTTAACATAATGTGAATTTTGAATCTATTTTTAAATAAAATTATTCAAATATATTTTCCTGTCAAAATGGTTAATCCTCTTAAGGGAAATACGAAAATCTGTTTTTGTTTTCTGTAAACCCAACCATGATGTGTAGCTTTAGCAAGCTTTTTATTTTAACAATAGAATGTTTGACAAGAAAAGATTAGGCACTGATTTGTAATGATAAAACTCTAACACTGCGAGTATATTTGTTCTTACACAGTTTTATTTCAATCAGCAGTGGTAGGAGAATCTTATACTATTTTTCCAGATGGATAATTTAAAAGGTACCACATTCAGTGACTGAGCTATTTTCCCCTTTTAGTGAACATTCTCAGCATATTAAATCCTACCTCGGCCCAATATTTGTCTCTTCTGGCTTTGGACATTACCTTCCAGGTTCAGTTTTTCTCCCTACATCTGAGAGTCAGCCTGCAGTCCTCTGTGCTTCACACAACCTCAGGATCCTCACCTGTCAATACTGCTGTCTCACTATGCTCCCCTTCCAGAAAGCCTTTGCCCTTTCAATCTCTTCATTACTTTGTCTATCTTGTTCTATCTCCCTCTTTCTTAAAGACCCTTCTGCCTGCCTAAATTGTTTGCTTTCTTATATTTTTTGTTTGTTTGTTTTTCGCTCTTGTTGCCCAGGCTGGAGTGAAGTGACAAGAACTTGGCTCACTGCAACCTCTGCCTCCCAGGTTCAAGTGATTCTCCTGCCTCAGCCTCCTGAGTAGCTGGAGTTACAGGTGCATGCCACCACACCCAGCTAATTTTTGTATTTTTTGTAGAGATGGGGTTTCGCCATGTTGGCCAAGCTGGTCTCAAACCCCTGACCCCAGGTGATCTGCCCGCCTCACAAAGTGCTGAGATTACAGGTGTGACCCACTGCGCCCAACCTCTTATGTTTTTGTCAACATAGAAAGGAAACTGTTTCTTTCAAAGTTTCCATGAAGGCTCTGTATTGTTTTATACCTCAAGGATGTAGAACCAGAAATACCATTTGACCCAGCAATCTCATTACTGTGTATATACCCAAAGGATTATAAATCATTCTATTATAAAGACATATGCACATGTATGCTTACTGTAGCAATATTCACAATAGCAAAGACTTGGAATCAACCCAAATGCCCATGAATGATAGACTGGATAAAGAAAATGTGGCAGATATACACCATGGAATACTATGTGGCCATAAAAAAGACTGAGTTCATATCCTTTACAGTGACAAGGATGAAGCTGGAAACCATCATTCTCAGCAAACTAACACAGGAACAGAAAACCAAACACCACATGTTCTCACTCATAAATGGGAGTTGAACAATGAGAACACATGGACATAAGGAGGGGAACATCACACACTGGGGCCGGTTGGGTGGTGGGGTCAAGGGGAGGGATAGCATTAGGAGAAATACCTAATGTAGATGATGGGTTGATGGGTACAGCAAACCACCATGGCACGTGTATACCTAGGTAACAAGCCTGCACGTTCTGCACATGTATACCAGAACTTAAAGTATAATAAAAAAAAAGAAAGAAGAAAGAAAAAAGAAAAGAAAAGAAAATTTTTCAAAACAGACTCTCTAAAAATCACGATCCTAGAGAACCCAACCTGTCTGGAAAAAAAGCATTAAGGTTACAATTACCCAAGAGTCACCAGCATTCAGGAATCATTCAAAAGTGATGGAGAATAAGATATGCTAATAGCAGAGATATGATTTCCTGGATTAAGGCAGATAGGGAGAAAATTTTTCCTGAATATTTTTCTAATGATATTGTAAACTAATACGTTGATTCATTGTTGTATTTCCATTTTAATCAGATATAAATCACATGTGTGATATCTGCTATGTCTGAACAGGGCTTACCACCTGCTGAGTGTGTATAGGCAAATGATTGTCCATTATATGAAGTTTTTCAGTGAGATTTACAAATAACTTGATTGGTTAAAAAAAAAAGACAAGACTAAAATCTATCTGAAAATTGAATTTGTGTAAGACAGTTGCTTACTACCTCTTTCCAAATTTTTTGATGTTATTAGATTTTGTTTGTTGTATTTTTTAAAACAGCATCTGGTGTACATATGCACTCTATCTAAAGATTAACACTTTCAAATCTATCTCTAAATATAAATTTGACTAAAAAATCTTTATGCAAATTAAATTACGCATAATGAAAAACAAGAAGTGGTAAAATAATGTTAAGATTTTTAAAGTATACTTATTTTCATTTGTCTTTGCTTCGATTGTTATCCAATTTTGAGTTTTAAAAACATTTCAGTAACTCATGTGAAACAAAAGCAAAACAAGCGACAAATGAGCAAATGCAGGTAAAGCAATGTATTTTAATGATCATTTTACTATAAGCATTCACACATGTACATAGTGATATCTACTCATTCCTGAAAGTTGCTAAAGCTGAATAAGAATGAACATTTCTTAGTTTTTGAATCTTGAATTCATTCATTTGACAAATATTTATCAAATTTCTACTATGTTCCAGCCATGAAATTCTAGGCACTGAAGACATACCAGTGAATCAATAAATGTAAAATTCCACTCTCATGGAGCTTACTTTTGATTATGTGTAAAATCTGACTCATGGAAATGAGTATGTATTTATTTTAAAAATTATGTAGCTATTTAAATTAAAAGTTTTCAAAATTTCGTTGGATACAAGTTATTTAGATGTTAACATTTTTAGTAGAACAAAAATAGCGTTAAATTATTAAAAACAAATTGCTTTGAACATTGTAATTTTCAATAGGTTTTCATGTACATCAAAAGCTGGAAAAAATAGAATTCCATAATCTATGACACAAACTATAACACAAACTTAAACTGTGTTTTTAGAGTTTCTCTAAAATTCCTGAATTATCTCCTAAATAGAAATATTTATATGGTCAATTCTTCTTCCTTTATGGAAAATGAGGGACTTCTTGGCTGAGAGTAAACTTTCCTTTTAAAATTTCTCAAAATATTTGAGACAGGAAAGCCAGCTGCTTTCACCCACCCTTGGCAACATGTTCAAAGCACAATATTGTAGAAGCTCAATTATGTTTATGAATGCTCCAAATTACTGCAGGCTGGATTTAGTCCTTGAATGATATGCTTTTATTAATGTAATTGCAGAGGATGTTGAGAAAACAAAATTATTAGTGAACATGAAACTTCTCAAGTTTCATAATTATGTTTTTTCTTAAAACACATAATTCATCTATTTTGAAATCACAAGGCTACTTACCTCTGAACAGAAACAGCATAAATTTCAGGATATATACTTCTTATCACATAAATTTTTAAAAATAAAATCATGTAAAATTCATTTCGTATGTAAATAAAACAATTTGTTAGTATATTGTACTATAAAGGCATTAAACCAATCATTTTCCATAGCCAAAGAGCTTCATAATCTTCAGGAAAACTGAAATAAAAATGTGTAGTAAAAGCAATGAAAAAATAATGGAATGATTCAAAAACTAAATGTTATTTTATTATGCAACAAAAAGAAATATTAATACATGCATGTGTATCACCAAAAAGTTTAGGAACAGCAGCTAGTAATATTTGACAAAATGCTGGATTCTTTGTCCTGGCCACTCTCATCTTATTTAAAGAATAATTATATTTATATGAACTCTTCTAAGATAAAAATAATATCCATTACATGTTTTTTCTAATCTTTCTATCTTAATATAATATAAAACAAGTAATCCAATTTTAGATATGTTACTTGAAAAACAAGATAGAATGGTTGTGCAATATGTAAGCTACTTCTTATAATAGTGAGATCCAAAATGTTGATTTCACTGGGAAAGTTACATCTATAATATAAAACTTATAGATAAATTTGTAATCTTGAGAAGGAAAAGACATGGAATCTTAAAAAAAAAAAAAGTCAGCTTTTGATTTGAAGATTAGTTGCTTAAATCCTAGTGAAACGTTCATCCCTGTTCATACTTTCTCCATGTTAACAAAAATAAATTAGTAATTTATTCAGACATGAGGCCCCCAACTCTGCAATCATCTTTTTTTTAAGTGTTGATATTTCTGGTTTTCATCCTTTGACACAGGAGAAGGTAGCAATAAAGAAAAAAACAATTTAACTGGAAAGCAGAATCCTTAACACAGCTGCTGATTGATCTGGGATCTGTTTTCCTTTGTTTCCTTTCATTTTGGCATAGTTGTTTGTCTTAGTAAAGACAAGTAAAGGAATTGAATTAAAAATGTCAAAGTAACAGGAAGTGAATACTCAGTGTTTATATTTCTCAAAAGATCTGTCTTTCTGTCCCTAAAACAGAAAATGGATGCCATGTGCAAGGAAAGCTGCAAAGAGTTGAAGACCAGATTAAACTCTTAGATTTCTGAAAGCTTGCTTGCTTTTTATTTTGCCTCCCAATCATGTAAATACTTTCTTCAATTCTTTCCCAGGTAATTCCTGTAATGTCATATCTTGAATCTTCCTCAAAACCTCTATCTTTTACTAGTTTTTCTTAAATGTCTCATGATTTCCCAGATCTATACATTGCATTTAATTTACAAAACAAAGAGAAAAAGTACTAAGAATTGTGTGGACTCCTAAATTGAGTTTTATCATTTTTATCATTGCCTGATTTTCACACCTATTAACTTTTCTTAAATTAGTAAATTTTCTTAAATTATAGCAAGCAGAGAATATGTTGGTCCCAGTTGTTTCTAGAGGCCACTGTCTTTTACATACTTCTCAGTATCAAAATAACGTAAGTATGTAAATATGATAACATGAGAGCTATGGTAGAACCCAGAGAACACTGGTTCAGAAAACGTGAGGTAAATTCTCTTCCTTGATAAGGACGTTCAAACTCACGTGTGTTCCCCCTTTCAACAAGGAGATAAATATCAATATGAAATATATTCTGTGGTTGCTATGAAGATATTTTTGAACCGTTTACATTCTGGAGTGTTAAACCTGTGCTGTCTTAAATGGTAGTCACCTATCAGACATAGTTAGCGAACACTTGAGATGAAGGTTGCCTGAATTGTGATGTTTGGTGAGTATTAATTAAACACAGCATGAAACGTAAAATGTAAACTATCTCATTAATAACTTCATATTAATTACATTTTGAAGTGATATTTTTGAAAGACTGGATTAAATCAAAAATATTATTAAAATTAATGTCACATGTTTGTTTTTTAACTTTTTAAATGTAGCTACTTTAAATTGCAAATGTTGCTTGAATTATATTTCTATTGAACAAAATAACTGTAGAGCATCCAAAAAACTTTAAGAATTTTTCTTTTTCTACAGAGAATTTTACAGAAATAGAAAACTGTGTTCTGATTTTTTTCAAACGTGTTCAGAATGTTTTGGCAATATTGCTGTCTCTAACACCTAGAGGCTTCCCAAATAGAGGAAATTTAGATAATTACTAATAATATTACTTGCAAATATATGCTTGAAAAACATATTCTACTGATAATAAAAATGCACACCAAAATAACTATGCCTGCTCTTCAAATGTAAGTGAATGTGACATTCTCATTCTCTGCCACATGACCACATAATTTAGAAGAGGTGATGTTGCAACAGTCATACAAAAATAAAATGAACATCATTTTAAAAATTGGATATGTTTGCTGAACATTCTGATCTAAGCTTTGAAAAATCCCATTAAAATACATTTAAAGCTGTTTAGACAGCATGGGAAAAAGTAATTATTAATTTGTAAAATGTATGTCATTGTTAAAATAGCAGTTGTATTGTAAATAAAAACCTAAAAATAATATTAATTCACGTGTTCTTAACATTATTAATACATATACTTTTACTTTTATGCACAATTTTGGCAAAATGATACATACCTAAAAAATATTATGGGCTTGTAATCTGCTGTATTTGAAGACTTCCTTGTCTTGCTTGGATCCGTGGCTGAAGATTGTTCTTTAATACAGTCTGTAGGACTGATCAAAACGTTACATAAGCAGAGAGAAAAGTAAATGAGATCACTGACAACACTGTAGAGTCTTGGCATAGGAATGGATATTAACATTTATCTAATGAAACTAATTATGTTAATAGATTAGGAGAAGTTGAGTATGTTTTCAGGGACAAGAAAAATTTTAATGTTCAAAGTATTTCACATAGAGTGTCCTTACAATATCCCCACCTCTCAGTTCCTATTAATTCCAATAATATGACCTCACCCACCCACCGGCTGGTTATGCACCTAGATCCCATTACCATACTAGCATTTCTTTCCATATCAATGATAAGCACCTCTCTGATTACCCTTTACTATTGTCCCCATAACTCTCTTCTTTGACCCAATTATGGCCTCCTATCAATGGATAGTATTGCTTTTTCTCTCTTCCTCACCCGCATCACATCCACTCTCTCCTCCCTATTCTGTCTCCAGTTTTAACAAATTGCTCTGAGCAAGCTTGGCATTCTCGTGACCCTACTTGCTTAGAAACTCTAATGTCAGTGAATTACAGCTATCTTCCTGCTCCATGTCTGCACCTACACACTTGATCATGCTTCGAGAAAACACACCCTTTGCTATCTGGTGTCACTTCAGTTTCTCAACTCTGAACCTTCTATGGGCCTCCAATATAGCCAAGCCAACTCTACCCCAGGGAAATTAATCTTTTTCCCTGATTAATTCACAAACGTTCTACTGAATAACTCCACACATTCTCTATCTTCAAAATTTTCATATCTTCTTCAGCTCTGCCTTATCTGTTGAGATTGCAGGAGTTTTTCTATTTCACTTAGAAAAGATAGGTAATTATAAGACAACTGCCATCCACTGGTTCCATCATATCTATGTGTCTAATGGATATCCATACGTTATTCTGTCTGTTTTCATACAGACTCACTCCATGTTCTTAACACCAAACTTCCCATTTGTATGCTCTGATTTCCTCTAATCCACTCAAGGACATGGCTTCCTCAAATACACTCCTCTCCTGTTTAGCCAGTTTATACCTGTCTCTAGATTAGATTATTCCCATTGGCAAATGTACATGCTGTAATACCCTCAACATCAAAAAAAAAAAAAAAAAAAAAAAAAGATTTTGATCCCCACCCAGCAGCCATTCCATATCTTTGGCATTTTTTAAAACAAAAATTATTTAAAAGACACTTTCATTTATCTCATTTTCTCTTGAAGTCATTGTATCATTTTCAACTCTAGTTTGCCACAAAACAGAAAATCAGTGACTTCTACACTGCAAATCTAATGGTCAACTCCAGGCCTGAAATTCCTGTTTTACTTGACCAGTCAGAAGCCCTGTATGTGATTGTCCATTTCATCATTCACTTTTCTTGGCTTCTGAGGGCATCTTCTGTCGTGGTTCTCCTCCTACTCCCTGGTAGCTGCCCCACATTCTGTCTCAGCTTCATACCTCTGACTGGAAGTGCTCTAACACTGAGACTTCAGGCTGGGGCAATTGCTCTGGGTGAATGCATCCAAGCCTTTGCCTTCAAATTCTTTAATTTTCTGAAATTTCCTAACATCTATATCTCTGGTCTGAGATGTTCCTTTATCTCTGGGCTCATGTGTCCAGCTGCCCACTTAACATCTCTAAGGATATCTAATCAGCATCTCAGATTTCACATGTTTAAAAACAAACACGTGAACTCCCCTCTCATCTACACCTGCTCCTCCACAGTGTTTCCTGTGCCAATAAATGCACATTTCACTCTTCTAGGTTTACAGACCAAACTTACGTGTTATCCTTGATTCCTTTATCTTTTCACACTGCACATCACTGTTGGAAACTCCGTCAGTTCTGGCAGGAAATATGAAATACAGCCTATGCAGAATTTCAAAAACTCCATCTCTAATAACTCCTTCAAACCACCTTGTTTCTTGCCTGGACTATTGTATTGTATCTGGCCTCCCCACTTCTACCTTTTCCCTACTCCAGTCTACAGCTGAGTGATGCTTTAAACACTCAACTTATGTTGCAGTATCTCTAGGATCCCAACATTCAAATGGCTTCCCATCAGACTCAGAATAAAGTGGTTGTAGTTTATGATGTTCTCATGGTCTAAACATAAACCACTCTGAACTCTTCATTGGGATCCATGATTTCCCGACCTGAGGCTCCTACAGTTGGAGTATGAAGAGGCCTTTTAAAAGTAAAATAATATTAGGTTGGTGAACATGGAAACATTGAAAGTAATGGCAAAAACCACAATTACTTTTGCACCACCCTAATATCTTGAAGCTTAAGCTGGATTTACTTCCTCCCCAAGATGCCTCTGCCTTGCCTTGCTCATTCCCAGCAGCTGCCGGCCATCTGGCCATTCCTTGAAGGGATAAACATTCTTCTGACTTAAGACTTCAGCACATGTGATTTCCTTTGCCTATACCTCTCTTCTGCCAAGATTCCTCATAGTTAGGTATCTTACATCCTCCACCCTAACAGAAGGGACATTCCCTGGCCATTTCAAGAGCGCATGCATGTTCTATTCCCTTTTAGCCTGAATTTTCTTTTTTTTCTTCACAGTACTTATCATGATTTAATATATATTTATATAGTATGTATGGATTCTATTGCTTTACCAGCTAGACTATATGCTTAATGAAAAGAAAGCGGTTTTACTTTTATTCACATCTCTACTTCCATTGCTAGAACAGTATCTGAGACATGGTAGACATTTATTACTAAATGGATAAATCTAAAACAGAGTGACTTAGAACTATTCCTTTTCTTCCAAAAGGCAAGCATTACAAGTTCCATTAAATAAGTCAGTCTTCTCTAAAGAAGGTGGCTTTTGGATATTAAATGCTTATAGGCTTTTAAAATTAATAACGAAAGAGTTTTAAGTGAGGTTAACCCCAATCACACCACTTAAATTGCTGTCAGCAACTTTATTCTCCCAAGCACTTAAATAATACACAAATACGCCTATGATGATTATCTGTATCTACAAAAGATGAAGATTTACACTTATTTGGCCAGAAATACTTTTGAACCAGTGTGGAAAGTGGACAGGATATTTGGGAGAACAAAGCCATGTATCCCTTTCAGAGATAAGAGAACCAAGGGGTTTCAAAAGAATCAGCAGATGGAAGGTAGAGTTTGTCTTCTGCACTATTTCTACTTCTGATATCGTTCTGGATAAAGATCTATGTTTCTCGAGTGTGTCATTTATATTAATTCAGATAAACATCCTGCTCAGTAATACGGAAGAAACTTACAGCCACAGAGTAAACAATGACGGCCAACCATAGACAATGAATGGACCAGGTGAGGTCCAGAAGCAGAGTTTTGCATTCAGTATCTATGCTTAGGCCCCAACCTTCTGTGAGAAGCCTGTATCTGAAATAGCCCTCCTAGTTCTAATCCATGAATACTGGAATTTCTCCCATTAATCTGCATTATCAGGTCAAATGTATTTAGTCCCATACCCAAAACGTAAAAGCCAGCATGTAAATTCATACAGCATTAACACATTTAGAGGCCATTTGTAGACACGGCATAATTGCAACATCCATGTTTTTAATCCATGCAATCATAAATTCCATAACTTAAGTTTCATTATTACAAAAAGATTGAAAAAGCCTGGGCAGTATCACAAATAGGGCAGCAGGGACTCTAAGCAGTTGCTTTGACCCAACTCATTCCTACCATCGACAATACCTGTAAAGTGATTTCAAAACAAAGATAGAGCAAAGCTCACCTGAACCCTCAGACAATCCCTGGGATTATTCTAGCTCCAAATTAAGAAGAGGTTATAAACAGAACCTTCTAGAATTATATGGAACACCAATGGATTATGGTACTTCCACATCTTTCTCTTTTTTCCTGTGCTACCAAATGTTATAGTCCCACTGAACATCTTATAATTTTCACGCTTTATTGTGAAATACATTTTCTTCTCATCCAGAGAAGAAACCCTTGTTCAAAACCCTTTATGCCAAAAGAAGATAGAAAATTCATGAATATAGGCTGACTAATTAAAGACTATTTGATCTTTTGCAGATGTCATAAATGTAATATTTTACCTAATGCCTTCACAATTGTAAATTCACTAAGGCAGGAAAGGAAAGGTTGTATGAAACCCTCAAAAGTATTTACAAATGAAAATGAGTCTAAAGTTGCTACAGGTTTTTCTTCATGGAACTGTTGCCTCTTTACCTGTGTTACATTTCCAAATGTTTACTGCAGCTTAGAAACATATGCTCCCGAGTCAGTGACTAAAAATCCCACTTTTATTTTTGGAAACTTCAATTCTACAAATTTGAAACAGACACTATGATAAGATACATTTATAAATTCTGCAGTGAGCATATGTTTTTTTCTCAATATTAAGGACACCTTTATCTTTACTAGCAAAAAAAATCCTTCTATCAAAATTTTAACATCCAATATTTTTATGCCTTTACTACATACAACAGCAATTCTTTTAGGAAATATCATTAAATATAAATCAACTCAGATAATATTTAAGTATATAATAATGTTAACAATCCTTTGCAAAGCTATGACTACAGTTAAATGGCCTTGAGCACAACGTCCAATACAATATCTAGTTTTCCTTTTTACAATCAAGGTCTCAGGCTCACATTCAATCTCGTTGAACATCTACAATTAGTCAGGGCACTGAGGATGGAGTACTAGTTATACAAAATGCCTTCTATGTAATATATTCTTAGAATGCAACCTAGACCTGTACAAAAATAAAATGTCAAGGTCAGGGACCAAATCTTTGCATTTCAACTATTCTCATTTGTTTTCATGTATGGCAAAAAGATGCTCCTTCAGTAAAGGCTACTTAATGATAGTATGCTTCTAAACTAGTAGATAACATGTTTATAAAATGATAGCATAGTTTCCATCATATATACATTGAACAAAAAAATACTCATTGTTATGAAATAAGCTATAATTTTAATTTCATTGAAAAAAGAAGAAGAAAATGAATGTTATTCCAAACACTAATTCTACTCTGAGAAGAAGTAAAGCAATGTGTTTAAGGTTTGGATATATGAAGAAAAACATGTTAATAAATAAGTTCTATTCTTTTTTACTTTGAATATACTGTATTTTACACTATCTATTACAATATGAATTTTATATATGCTTTTCACCCATTGAAATGAAACTTATACAATGCCTTTACTTGATAATAACTTGGTCATTCCATAGTTTTAAGTCTATTTGGTCGCTGCGTGTTTGTTGATATCACATATCAAAAAGAAACAGAGGAAAGTCAGTGCATCCCCAGTGTCATTCCTGGCCACCTCACACGTCTCATTTGTGAACAGGTAGCATTCAAGGCAAATCAGTGATGACATTTTCTCTGAGAATGCAAAAGATATCTTCTCTAAGTAGATTTAAGAAAATGTAGGAGATAGAAAAGCATAAGCGTTAAATATGAGAGTAGCTAATTTAAATGTAAAAATTACCCCTTATTTGCAGTGTCAGTCTCTCTTCTCTCAATTCCCAAAGGAAAAGCGTGGCCCAACTGACAGAATGGTGATTCGTCTGGATTTATGGAATATTGGAATGGATCTTTGGACTGTTGTCTCACTGCCTCCTCCCTGCACCCTATAATCCCAATGTCCACTTCAAGCCATTCTGCTTGACTTCTGTCAGATTCACATTCCTAGAATACCAGTACAACATAGTGGAAATAGCGCTGGAGCCAGAAAGACATTTGAAATTCTGGTTCCCTCACTATCTTTATCTGTGGCTTTCAGCAAATCATTGAACATTTCTGAACATCAGGTTCCTTCATGTGCAAAATGAAAATAATGTGTAAAATATTGTTCATTTTATTGCATTGTTATAAAAATTGTGGATATGTATGTAAATCACCTTGCATGCAGCAAAGGCTATTATGTATTGGCAAAATGATGATGATGATGGTCATGGTAATGATGATGAAAAGAGGCACAGAAACTCCATCTCTTTTCAGAAACTTGCAATTGGACCCTTTGTATGATACATAAAGATCAAATTTTTCTGTGTGAAATGTTAAGATGCTCTATAAATTTTTCCTGCTCTATGTATTGAGTACAACGTCTGCTACTCACAAAGGTATATTTTTTCTGCTCCAACCAATGAATTACTCACCGTTCTTTTGTGCTATGTGCTAATTTGTGTTCAAAACCCTTTTTGCCAATTACTTGTTCAAAGTAGAGTATTCCTCTTGCTTTCAGCACCTATCCAAGTTCTACTAGTTTTTCAACACTCAGTTCAAGAAGTTGAACTTTTCTTTAAAGGCTCTGGCATCTCTTTAGGACTGATATACCTGCTAAAAAGGGAATTTCTGAATATTTTGGCATTATGGCAGAATTCAATTGGTCTTGTAATATCAGCATAAGAGATATGATGACCTGAGATCATTTTTTGTATTTTAAGAATTACAGCCGTAGTTTTGTGGCTATAATAATTAGATAAAACATTCATAAATTATTTTGAAGCCACGCCCATAGTGAGGCCCAAAAACTATGTCCCAGCGATCAAGCAATTATTGACTCCAATGATAACATATGAAGGATGCAAAAGAGAGACAATGAAATGATCTATGATTTCATAAGAACATATGAGATTTTGGAAAATAAAGCAATTCACATAAAGCATTTTTCTGAATATACTCAAATACATCACACAAACCTACATAGATACTGTGTCACTAACTTATAAATATTTCTTTCTAATTTATTGTTTTCATTAAAATATGAAATAGAATTCAAGAATATTTACTGGATATATAGAAATATTTATTGTCAATAACATATTTTACTAACAAGAGAATATTTACTCAAAAGTTGTAATAACACAATTTCCCACAAAAATGATAGCAAAAACACATTCACATTATTTTAGAAAACAGAAAAACTGGTATTGATGTAAATAAGAATATCAATAAATATTTTATATATTTAGGTGCCTATGTTACTGACATGTTTCTAATTATATTTTTAAAGAATCTTTCTTATATTTAACAAATGTACCCACTTGATATTCAATTGATAATTTATCTTTGCAGAAAACATAAGCAAATGCTTCTCGATGGTTTCCAGAGATTTTTTTCAGTCTTATAATTTATTTTTATATAGCTAAACATCATTTTTATTATTCACAGGATGTTATTAGTTTATTCTGTATCCCTATCTCCTCCACATTATACAGGTAACATGTAAAGAAATCAATATTCATGCTAAGTTTGAAATATACTTTCCATTAATGAATACAATAATTTAGCATAAAGACTCAACAAATGAAAAGAACTCAAGGTACATGAGGCATAGATAGAAGGGTTTCCATAACAATTTTACTTTTTTACTGTAACAATATAGATTCCTTCAAACACAATGACTAATTCACATTCATTTGGAACTACGAAACAAAATTTTAATATCAACATACACTATTACTGTCTAAATGTAGAGTTGAAATTCTTACCTGAGTTTGGCTTAGTATACAGTTATTTTTTAAAGACAGGAAATGTATGACAAATTGTCAGGATAATAACACCCACAGTGGAAAATGAAAGGGGAAAGGAAGAAATCACTTTAAAAAGAAACTCCAAATACTTCTGCTTCCCAGCTCTACAGTAGTTTTGCTCTGCATCTTGTAAGCAACTGTCTTTGCTCCGAGAAAAACACATGCTCTGCCTGAGCAGGAAAATATAAAAATTAAATAGAAAACCACAAGGTTATTAAACACTCTTACCCTCTGGGCTTGCTGGGCTGCTCCAGCGTCTCAGTTGCAGCCACATGTGTAAACAACAGAATTTCCTGCATCCTTTTCTCATCTGTACAGTTCTGGAGTCCTAGCCAACAGGATTATTTCCAGCATTAAGGGCACTCCACACAAACTCAAAAAAGATTCCCATTGGTTGTGAAATTTTATTGAAACCACTACCACAACCCCCTCTTTGGATCACCACTGAGCCAACCAAAATAAAATCATTTTTAATGTTCCCTAAGTATGGTTATCCAAAGCTTTCCATACAAGCATTTGAAACCTGTACTGTGGATGAAAAAGAAAAAGACACCCACGCCTTCATCCCCAAGTGTACTTAATGTTTAATTACAACAGTATAACTTGTAATAATAATAGAAAAAACTAAAATAGCAAAGCAAAAAAAAAAAAAAAAGCCTAGAAAGTACCTATCTGCAAAATATTTAAAAGGAAATTATACTGCAGATTACAAGAACAATATAAAATATTCATCCAATCTGATTTGCATTAGATTGCACAAAAGCAAAAGAAATCATATTTAATAAAAGATCTGAGTATACAAATCATGAAACAAGAACTGTATATCAAAACCCTTGATCGTGGTCACATTGGCAGGAATGTGAGCTGTAGTCCCTGGAGGTCACATTGGCAGGAATGTGAGCTGTAGTCCCTGGGGTGCTCAGTGAAAGCTCCCTGGCTTTTTCCCCTTTCCCTGGGGAAAAAGAATATGCAGTAGCTTTCCAGTGACATGACTCAGCTGTCAGGAAGTGTTCTGATGGGGGTTGTGGGGGGAGGTCAAAGACCGCATAAAAGAGAGCTTCTGTGGTTCAAACTAGCTGCAAAAAATGTCCAAAGTAAAGAAGAAAAAGTCAAAAGGTAACAGGATTGACTTGCTCCTTATAAGTAGCACAAAAGCAGCATTTGAAATGTAGGCAATAATGTCTTTGAATTGTTTTATTTTTCACCCTTCCCTAATTTGTAGGCTTATTCTGGTGTTATCATCTATCTTTACTTAATATTCTTTTCCCACTTACTTTCTGATGCAATGGAAAAGGTGGCCATCTTCCTGTATAAAGCCAACTGACCCATTCGAGCTAAACTTAATCATGATTCTTGCTCCTCTATCTTTGAACATTCCCTCTTGTCTGGATTTTCCCCACGAGATGTTAAATACCATACATTCCTTAGTCAATTTCATGTATGCCAATGAACTTTACTTTCAATTCAGTCATTTTCACTTTCAGGTACCATTCTTTCCATCATGGCCAAATGATTGAAAGTTCTCCAGCCAAGAATTTTATTTAGTCTTGCATCCATCTGATTTTAATTCATCAAAGTGACAATATGCACACACACACACACACATGCATGCACATAAATATTCTATTTATTTTTAATTTTTCCAAATCACCTGAAACCTTCTTCTAGTTGACATCTACACAGCCTTTCATACTGTTCACAACCCTGCCCTCATGAAGACATCTCTTATCTTGGCACAACACTCTCCTGGTTTTCCTCTTGACCTCTTTTGCTGGCTCTCCTCGCCGTCTTTGATGATGCCTCATCCTCCATCCATCCTTTGGTGTGTGTCACGTATGTTCTTAGATAAATTTACATAAAAACGTGTATATTCTGTCTCTGGATAATGCCACCCATCCTCATAGTTTCAATTACCATCTTTCTTTTTGGATGGCTCCCAAATATCTACTTTTAAACCCAATGACTGTCTGAATTTTCAGTACTTATACTTGTCAGCCCACTATTCCCCTCACCCAGAAAATGACACAGATACGGTATCAGCTTGTCTAAACTGAAATCATCATCTCTCGATGGACCTGCTATGTTATCTATATAACTGTCAACCCAGTTTTACAGTTTCCCAAAGAAAAATCCTGGAAGTCACATTTGACTCCTTCTACTAGTTCCTTTTCATTGTACTTCAATAATTTGCCCAGTCTTCTTTTCTCACTGCCACTACTATTGGTTTAGACAACCATCATGATCTTTCTAGATCACTGCAGTGTCTCTCTGTCTCTTAAATTGTCTCTCTTCTCCCAGTCTTCTGCTCCATCTTTAAAAAGATACAGTAGTCTATTTCCGGTACTTATGCACTTGAAGTCCCTGAAGGATTTTTAATCTTTTTGTCAACTCCCTTTTTCGTAATACATTGGCTTTTCTCGGTTTCTAAAACACAACTTTCCTGGATTATTTTTTCACCTTTCTGACCATGTCATATTTTTATCTCCTCTCTAATTACTTTTCTCTCCTTTCAATGGTGGAACACCTTCAAGAAGCCATCACTGGTCCTATTCTTATTTCACATTTCTGTCTAGGTGAGCACTTCTGTTTTTGAGGCTTCTTTTGCCACACATGTTTGGTGAGTTGAATCGTGTCCTCTAAGAAGATATGTTGAAATCCTAACTCCCTGTACCTATGAAGATGATTATTTGGAAATACGGTCTTTGAAAATGTAATCAAGTTACACTGAGGCCATACTAAGTGAAGGGGAACCATAATCCAAGGACTGGTATCTTCATAAAAAGAGGGAAATGTAGACAAAACACACAGGGGAGAATGCTATGGGAGAGACAGAGACAGCAATTGGAGTGATATGTCTACAAACCAAGGATTGCCAACAATCACCAGAATTAGGAGAGTCATAAAAGGGTTCTCCCCTAGTGCTTTCAGAAAGAGTATTGCTGGTTGACACTTTGATTTTGGACTTCTGTCCTTCAGAACTATGAGATCAATTGTTTTAAGTGACAAATGTGTGATATTTGTTACAGCAGCCCTAGTAAACTAATAGACATATAATTCTGAAATGTATATGGCCTTTCCTTAATAGTTTCTAAAGCTTCAGATCTGTATTTCCAAAGTCTAATGAAATATTCACTAGGAGCCATTCAAATCTTTCAATAATCTCCAATCCTCCAAGCTCTTATATTTCCTCCAAATACTCTACTGTACCTTGTAATCTCAATCTTAAATAAAAACACTGCCACCCATCAAGTCTCTCAATCTAGAAGCCTCTTTGCTATTCCTAAGTTCTTATTCTTCTTCACCATTCAAATTTAATAACTCATCTTTACATTAAAACCTGAAACCTCTCTCTTCACTTTATGTCCTTCTATATCTTTGCATTTGTTTTTGTCTTACCACAATATATATATATATATATATATATATATTTTTTTTTTTTTTTTTTTTTTTTTTTTTGTTTTTTTATTATTTTTTTTTTTTACTGGCAAGTTTACAAATTACTGACAGGCAAAACTTGACTATATATGGAGGGCACTCTTACTTGCAGCTTTCTCATGTGAAGGCTCTTTTTGCCCTACACAGGCCACATCCATTGGGGTCAGAAAGTGGAGAAGGTGTCCTACTTCATCCTTATTGCCAAGTCTGGCTCACAAATTATTTGTTGATTGATAGCATGGGACCTCTGAGAATAGAAAACAAAATTACCTATGGTCTCCATCCTAGTTTCAAAGGGTACATTGACACCATGGTTATAATACCTCTGTGCATACACACCTCCATTATCCTAACACTCCATATCATATAACAATCACTTGGGGGCATATGAAAAAGAGACGAGAAAAATTCAGCCATGAGGTTTCCAAAATTTGTTGGCAAGTTCATAATGTCTTGAGGTACTGAGCACACATCAATGAAGGTTATTTTTTTTTTTTAGTGGATTCCAGTTTAATTCTATATATTAGATCCATCCTGTGGGTTCTGATATTTACCTACTAAGTATCCTTTCTCCCCTTCCTCCCTACAAAACATTTGTTTATTTTTGTTTGGAGCAACAATGTGGTCAATTTTTTTGAAGCCTGTGTTAACAAGCCTCCCATACAAATATACTTGGCTGTGTGGCGCAGTCTTGCCAATGAAACATAAGTGGAAACCTAATGGGTTTAGAAAAGTTTTGTATTTCTAATGCCAGTCTGTTGACTTCTTTCTGCTTTTTCATTCCTTGAGCAAGACAAGGAGGCTGGAGACGGGGAAGCTGTTCTTAAATGATAATAAGCTCCTGAAGTCATGATTCAGATGCAAGCTACACATTAAGAACAGAAGAAAAACTGTGAGCTTTAATCAACCTCATGAGAGATTTCAGTGATGGGAGGAAAAGAGAACTTAATCTGGTGAAACCACTGTCATCAGGTTTCTCCTATGTCATTATTTATTAGATTGGGAGTTAGAGGCCAATGGAAAATTGTAATAGTATCTAGCTGGAGACACAATGGGGAATAAATATTAATCAAAACTGATTTACTCTAGATTCTTATCACCTAATTGGGAGGTCCAGAAGAAATCATGAAATTGAAAACTCCTATAGCAACCTTTACCGAATGTTACATCTATCTCTCACCATCTCTGTGGGACAGTTCCTGATTCCCATAGAAAAAAGTTAACGCCACAGCCAAAGCTATACTGGTGGATTTATTTACCTGTCTATTTTCTCGAAAAGCTATGAATTTCTTAAGGAGATAATGTTGTATTTATATTTATTAATATTTTATTAATATTTTGCAAAAATAAAGCAAGTAAATTAATGAATAAGACCACAAAGCTGACAGCTGGTTGGTAGCAGAGCTAAGACATATCTTAGCCTCATCATTTAATGAAACAGTAAATGGATAAATGAATGGATGGATGGATGGATGGATGGATGTTCTACGAATGCACTGAAGAAAATAAAAACAATGTCTCAGAATTGGACATGTTATAGAGAAAGTAAATTAGAAAGATATACCATCAAAATATTGAATAAGTATATAGTGATTTTAAAATTCTTCTAACATTGTTTTTTATTCTACTTTTATAAATTGAAAGAATTAATAGTACTAACATTAGATACATATATTGACAAACTTTTTTTAAAAATAGAAATACCAATGAAGTCAGACAAATAATTTCCTATGGACCTTAGTAACTATTTGAATTCAGCTGTAGTTTAAAAATCTTAACTGCTACAATTTTATTGACTTAACAATATTTGTAAAATTACTCTAAAACAACATGTTACAATGTTAGCAACTGAAAATTTTTTGTAAGGAAGCCAATTTTGGTTTTGATGGAACTGTACTAGGTGATTTGAAATCATAGATTACAACCATGCATTCATGAACTCACAGAGTGCAGCTGTGATGTTCCAAACGCACTCTTCATTAATCAGGAGAGACCAGCTGGGTAGCCAGCAGCTCTTATTAAACTAACCTGTGCATGCCCAGATACATCAGTCACATAAGTCCAAATGACAATAAGTGAATCATATTGCATCAATATAGAAAATAATATTTCTTCCCTCATGCTATTTTAAAAATAGGAATAATTGTCTCTCGATGTCTAAATTTTCTTTATAAAAAGAATATGCACTTTTATGAAAATGTCTAAGCTATAACACAAAACTAACTATATTTATATTTTGTCAACTAAAAGAAAAGTTAAGAAAACAATTTAAGAAAAATAAATATAATCTACAATATCTAACATGCAGAAAAAAGAAGAGATCTTGATGTCAGACAGACCTGAGTTAAAGCATGGGTTGTGTGTTCTCAAAGAGTTACATCTCTAAACCTCGGTTGATGTATTTGTAAAACAGAGGTAACCTGTGGAAAGATTCTAACAGTTAAAAATAATGGATATAAAGTGCTAAAAGAGTACCTAACAAACACCTGAATGAATTAAAGGAATGGATTAAAGCTATAATTAGCAATAGATGTTTTTAAAAGTAGTTATGTTGACCTAACTATAACATCCACAAAATAATCTAAAATCAAATTTTTATATTGTAAATATGAACATGAAGTAAATTCAGACATGTCCCAGTCTGATGGTGTAACTTATGTTGCTACCTCTCAACCCGGTAGCTTCATGGTTGTGGTCTTGTTTTGCCACCCACTACTTAGGCTCTGACCAAAACAGACACATTACTTAAGCTTCTAATAAAAACTGTGAAGTTATCTTTGTGAGGCTGAGAATTTTAGGAAATTTCCTTGGGAATATCTAATTATTAAAAGGTGGCCTAGAAATAAATATTTGCTTTTTAAATCATCAGATATAGTTGATAAAATTAGGTTTAAAAATACAGTCATTAGGTTTTAATTGAGCTCATAGCAGCAGTAAATGGTTAACTGTTCTTTCCTTGGTTAGTAATAGTAGGATGTACTCAGCTTCTTGGAATGATTTCTCCAACTCAGCACTGTTGACCTTTGGACCAGATAATGCTTTGTTATGTGAGGCTGTCCTGTGCAGTGTAGGGTGTTCAGCAGTATCTCCAGCCCCCACCTACTAGTTATCAGTAGCACATCCAGTTGTGCAAACCAAAAATGTTACCAGACATTGCCAAATGTCCCCTGAGAGGCAAAATCTCTATCAGTTGAGATACATTGTTTATGGTGATGGAGTAGTGAAAAGATGAGGCTACAATGTAGCTCTGCTACTCTCCAGCTGTCAGCTGTGTGGTCTTAGGCAGAGTGACTCCATCATTCCAAGTCTCATTTTTATTTTTCATACATATATATATATATATATATGAATATATATGATAAAAATATATATATAGTTAGGAAATTAGACTAGATAATTTTGAAAGTTTATCTTACTAAAATATTAGGTGCTTTAAAATCTGTCTCTCTCACACATACACACACACACACACACAGTCTACTTACACATTTCAAACGTCATTTATGTAGTTTACATTAGGATATCAAACACATAAGGAATAAAAACAAAAGAAAATTGTTACAAAACCCATTTTTGTTTGCAGGAAGCAGTCTTACAGTCTTATAATTAATTTTTCTGAATGACTTCTACTCCAGGATTACCACATACACAGAAAGAACAAATACTTCACCTTAATACATCTAAATCAATAAGGCTAAGCACTGCTTTTTATCTCAAAAGAACTCAACATCCACTATACTGATGAAAAGTGCTTTTACTGATCAGGAAACTATATTAAATTGCAATTCAACTTGACCTCACTAAGGAAAGAGTGCCTACAACTTAACAAAAACATTGATTTTACAACATTGATTAAGAAAGCATATCTCATTTCTGAATCTGTAAACTCGAACTATTTGGGCAGCCCTTGCTAAATAATCTCTTTCAAGACAGAACTAATCGTCCTCAAAGCATAATTGTTCTGAATAATGTTAATAAATATTCTTGGCAGCAATATTGAACTACCACTTGCTAAGGCATATGGATTAATTCTCTACATAGTATGAGTTTTATTTTACTCTCTTGAAAGTTTATTTATTTATTTTTGCTAATCTCTCCTTTTGATTTCTTAGTACACACATTACCTACACTCTGTGAAATTCAAAAAATGCCATTTCCTTGTATCACGAGAGACTGTCATTTTTGGTCATAAATGGCAGCTATAAACAAAACACAATAAAAGTTACCAAAACAGTAATGCTTATAGCATAATCTATGGCTTTAAAGACAATCTGAACCAAGTCCTAAAAGATCTAGGTTTGTTCTTGATCCTAACATGTTGCTTATGTTAGACCATATATTTTACTCAAGGATATTTTGGAAAGTAAAAATGTATATATGTAGAAAATTATTTTTCTTGTATTACAAGGATCTATATAAATAATGATTGAGTGGTAAAACATGTTCTTTAATAAAAACAACATTGCATTTACTATAATTATAAGGTATGATTTGTAAAGTATTGTATTTAATTAGTCATGACATTTAATCAGGTGTGATGGCTGATGCGGTTGGGATTTGTGTCCCCATCCAAATCTCATGTCGAATTGTAATCCCCACAGTTGGAGGTGGGGTTTGGTGGGAAGTGATTGGATCATGGGGGTGGATCCTTCATGAATGGTTTACAACCATCTCCTTGGTGCCGTTCTCATGATGAGAATTCTCATGAGATCTGGTTGTTTAAATGCGTGTGTCACCTCTCTCCCTCTCTTCCTCCTGATCCCACCACGTGAGACACCTCACTCACCCTTTGCCTTCTGCCACGACTGGAAGCTTTTCTGAGCACCCCCCCCCCAACCACCCACTTGCCCCACAAAACAGAAGCTGCCATGTTTCCTGTACAGCCTGCAGAACTATGAGCCAATTAACCTCTTTTCTTTATAAATTACCCAGTCCCAGACATTTCTTTACAGCAATGTAAGAATGTGCTAATACAACGGCTCTTAACAAATATTGAATACTTAGAGCATATGTGAGGTAAGCCAACGAAGCTTAAGGATTTAAAAAATTCATATAAATGAAACAGAAAAATGTCATGATTGAAAAAAGCAACATTAGAATTGTTATACAATTTCCTTTTTAGAAAGAGTAAAACATGGAGTTTAGTTTTGAGTATCAACTGTTAAACCTGAGTCAATACACTCAAAAGCACTCATAAATGTTATCAGCAGATTTTAGTTTAATATAATAGGCTCTGTATCATATGTTTTCTCTCCTATTTCCCATAATATAAAAGTATTGTTCTTGTTTTAAAAATAAACCGCTAACAATGGTGAAATCAAGAAAGAGTGATTTACGTCTTCTGAGGTAAATCAGACAAGACATTTTTGGGGATTTCTAAACATCAGAAATATATGGGAACTGATGACAGGGACATCTAAGCACAGAAAACGACATCACCCAATATCTGAAAGAGAAGGCTGTCAACAATGTAAGTCAAAAGTATCTGGCAGAAAATCTAAGTGCAGCGTAAGCCCAAACCAACGAGGTATAAACCATTAGGATTATCAGAGCATTGCCTGCCTGACCACAGGACTCGACGTTTTCTCTCTGCTCACACACACAGCAGCTGCTTGGATGGCACAGTCTAATGCTGGAAGAAGTGACATTTAAATAAAGTAGATGATCTCCCTGAGGAGGCTTCCTAGCATGAGCACAAGGGACAGGGAGAGACACATCACAAAGTTTTAGAAAACTTCAAGACTACAACAAACACTGAAAAATAAAGGAAACGGACAGTCCACTCCTAGTGAAACACACTTAAGGAATCTACTCAAAAATAAGACTTCCTTACTTTTAGATATGGACATCTAGAACCTGATTACCTGCTCTCCACCCACATATCACAATGGGAAACCTGACTGAAAACAGAAGCCTTCCCAGGCCAGGTGTGCTGGACAAATAAACTAACCAATCGCACCAGTCTCCACTGAGTACCAGTTACCTCACCTGCAAAACGAGGCCAGTACATTGTTGAAAAGATGATTGTGAATCTGCAAAAGAGAACCTCCAGCCTGGCAGATAGTAAGCACTCATTAAATGTGAATGGCAGGTATAATAACAATAGTAACAATAATAATAATAATGGCATACGTTCAATTACACTCAAAAAGAATGGCCTCACATATAGTTAGATTTTTGTTTTTGTTTGGTGCTAATTAATCAATTCTGTGATTAAAATATGGTCTTTATCTTTTAGAAATAAGGTTGAATATTTTTACTATATTATGAAACATGATTAGCACAACACCACAAACATGAAAAATGAATACTATTTTCATTCTAAACACTTTCAAGCAAATTTCCCTCAAGATTTCATTTAGTTTTGGTTAATCAATGCTGATTAAGTCAAATTTCGTATTTCCAGCTACTGGAATTTAGAGAGTGAAGACAGTGTCTCTGAACTGATCCAGATTAAAAAAAAAAAACTGAGAATATGAAAACTCTGATGTCAAAGCAGAGGCCATGCAAAAATATTCATTCAGATGTAAAAGAAATATGCAATGCCATTAGCTAACTAAATAAAGCACTAATATTTCCATGGCATACTTTCCTATACACAGACATAACTTGTATTGACTTCAAAAACCTCTCAGAGAGAAGAAGAAAAGGAATAAATCGTCACATATATATACACATACATATGGTGATTTTATTTCATTATATTCCTACACAACAAGGACAAAGAGGTGTATATGTTGATTTTCCTCATGAACTCTAAAACGCACCACATCAGGAAAAATATAAACTTTTGGGTGATAAGCTGAAAAAAATATATAATTTAATCCAAATCCTAGAAGTACAGAAATGAAAATTTGGACCTATAAACATTATTTACCATCTTTCCAAGAAAATTGAATGATGATCATGTATTTGATAGGATAGTAAAAGAATAAGACTGCTATTGCTTCTTCAAAGAGAAATTACATTCCTATTCATTGAAATCAGAAAATTTCACTTTCTGGTTAAATGATAGAAATTGTTTACACAAGATAGCTGTAATAAAAGTAGCTTCAGTATTTATATTCTTTGCCTAATTCTAGAAATCCTCAAAAATACTTCAGTGACTGTTATTCTAGTTATATCTCTTAGATCTTAAAAATCAAAATTTATACATTTCCTCACTTTAATCTATCAAGGCTCAGCAATACATATTATTATTAAAAAAATTTTTAAATACCCATAACCCAATCTTTCTGTCTTCTATTTATTCCACAAATCATTATACAAGCCAAGCCCAGATAAGCTCTAGACAATTTTTAAAATAACAAAATAATAATTATATTTTAATATTTTGATAGCATACAGTCAAAATTAACCTAAGAAATTATTTATCACATTGTCTTTCAAATGTTTTTAAAGTAGTGGAGACCTTTTGTTCAAGAGTTAAACAATATATTACACAGAAGTCATGGATGTCAAAAGTGAAACTTCTCCAATTAATTCTTGGAGGACAGCCTGGATACCTGCCCACTTGGAAACTCTCTTCACATCTAATTTCCTCCAACAATGGCCATTGGAGGTCATCCATGGAATCCCCAGACTCTAAGGAGCACTTTGGAAAATAATGTAATAAAATTATTGTTTTACAGATAAAGAATCTTGAATTCAGCCAAAAAATTCTATATCCAAATTTCTTTCTGTCCACCCACTCATTCTTCTCTTATTAATTTTCTGAGAACTTAAATGTGTTCCTGTTTAAAATTAATATATATTACATAAGTCCTAGATGTTTCTTTTCAACACATCAGAAAATATAAATATGCACAAAGAAGACTACCACTCTTGGTCTCCATAATCAGCTAAGTAATGAAGGCATTTTGTTTTGTACTTTTCATGATGTTGTTAGCCAGTTACTACAGATGATACATACAAAAAACAGATAACTTATGCTTATCTATGCTTATTAGTTGCAAGATGAACTAATCGAAATGTGTTATCATGTATCCCCAAAACTTTAACAAATGGGACTGTGTTTTTTCCATCAGAGTTTGTAGAGCATAAGCCCTCCAATTTTCTACTCACTTTTGGCTTATCTGGTGTGATTATAACTATGTCATTATTCTGACACTAATTTCGTTATCCTCAGACTGTATTATGACAGAAGGATAGGAGAGTTAACACAGACTTGTGACAAGACTGCCTTCCTGGTGAATGCAAAATGTTTCTGATCCAAGTAACGTCAGCCAAAATGGTAGAGTAGGGAACTCTGGGGCCCAGAAACACAGAAAAACTTGTTAAAACTGTCAGAATCCACCTATTGGAAACCTCAGCATCATCAGTCATTAGGAAATGTGAATCAAAGCAACAAGGAGCTACTACCTTATTTCCACTGGGATAGCTAAGATCATAAAAACATAAATGATTTTAAAATGATTGAAAACAAATTAAAAATATATTTCATGACATGAAAATCAGGAAATTCACATTTCAGTGTCTGTGAATAAACTTTTATGGAATAAAAAAAAACAAAAACAAGTGTTGGTGAAAATGTGGAGGTGAAATCTGTACATGTTGATGGGAGGAATGCAAAATCATGCAGCTGCTTTGGAAACTAGTCTGGCAGTTCCCCAAAATTAAAACCGTACTGAAATAAACAACTACATTCACACAAACACTTGTATACAAATGTTTATAGCAGCATTATTCATAATGGCCAAAAAGTAGAAACAACCCTTACACTGAGGAATGGGCAAAGAAATCATGGCACATACATTCAATGGAATATAATTCAACAATAAAAAGCAATAAAGTACTGATGCATGCTAAAACATTATGATAAGTAAACATTATGATAGGAAATATTATGATAAGTAAAAGAAGTCAGTGAAAAAACAACATATTGTATGATTCATTTATATAGAATGTGCAGAATCGGCAAATAAATAAGGATAGAAAGTAGATAATTGTTTGCCTACAGTTGAGGATAGAGAGAAATGAGGAGTGACTGCTGATGCATACAGGGTTTCTTTCTTAATTTTAGTTTATCTTGGTTGATAAAAGTGTTCTAAAATTGATTGTGATGATGGTAGTACAATTTTGTGAATATACTAAAACTATTGAATTGTATATTTTAAATAGGTGGATTGTATGGCATGTGAATTGTAGCTCAATAAAATTATTTTCTTTTTAAAAAATCAGCCCATGTGTGAGGCAGCAAGTTTGCCTAAGCTATCAGAGCTCCTTATAATCAACAGCAAGGCTCTGTAGAATCAATAATATAACTCATCTCTACAATCACCTATATGTTTTAGTTTTTTTCCTTTCCTCACTGTATGATTTTCTGCTTCTCTACTTTAATAGTCTCCAAACATTTTTGATTATGCAACAGTCATCAAATTATATTCCATAAGAACCCATAACATAAATAAATGTACTGAATTCATTTATAAAGATAATGATGTACTGTTGTGCCAATATGTGATGTATGTTATTGAACTGTTATGAAAATACAAAAGAAAAGTGCAATTTTAAAATATAAATGAATCTTTATTATTTTCTTCATGTTTTTCAATTGCCTTAAGCAATCTTGTACTAAGCAATCCTTGTGTTATGCTTAAGCAATCTTTGACTTAAGCAATCCTTAGACTATGTGGCCTTAAGCAACACAGTACAAGGAAAAGATATAATTCCCAGCATCTGTGCTACTAGGTTTCCTATTGGCCTACTTCCTTACAGTTCTCTCCTGATGAGGACTCTACATATAATTTCCTGCTGCACTGTCAGCTTGCACACCTATAAAAACGCAAACGCATGCATATGCACATAAATTTCCTGCCAGAGTAAATTTTGAGTATTTTTATTTTTTGTTTATCAAACTACTGGGGAATGAGGGCAAGGTATTTGGGAACATCTGTCAACCTCATAGAAAAAAAGGATGTCCAGTTTTCCGGGTGGTGTGTGTCGTTAAACAAGAATGCATAATGAGCCTTCTTACTATTATTCAGAATAACCTCTACCCAAATTTAGAATAAGTCAGGCTCATTTTTCATATACCCATCCTATTTACCTTTTAATAGTCTTCACTTCTTCAAAATTCTGGTACTAGGTTTTCACAGTTTTTTTTTTTTTTTTTTTTTTTTTTTTTTTTTTTTTTTTTTTTTTTTCTGGTTTTCTTCCTTTTCATCACTGTAGACTATAACTAGAAATCACTTTGACCAGAAGTCATCACTATTTCTTCATGGTTATGCTTCCCCAAGTCTGAATTCCTTCAAAGCAATTCCCATGCCCTGTTCACCTTTGTATCCCCAGTTCCCAGCACATCAGCTTGATAAGTATTTGGTTTTCAATAAACGCTCTTTGAATAAGCATATGATTTATTCAATCAGTTATGCATGTGGGATTTGGGAATTTTTTAACATAAACATATTTCAATTAACTGAGTGACTTTAGGGAAAGTTTCTCAATTCACTGTGACTTAGCCTTTGTTTACTACTTATTAAAAAAAAAAAAAAAAGATTTGACCTGATGACATCCAAAATCCTGTTTATCTCTGAATCAGCAATATCTGGTGAGATGGCAAACTAACACCGGGTACATCTCACATAAAATGGTTGCAGCTACTCAATTATAAATGTAGTATAGTCAGAGCTAAAAGAAAGGATTTCTGGCAACCAAACTTATACAGAAATGGTAGAAATCAAACATGAATTCCTAAAGAGTAAATTGGTTGATGAAAAATGGCAAATCTTAGAAAAAGATGGATGGTGTTATTTTCGGAAAATTAAGGAAGTTCCTTTGCTGGCAAAGAGAGATTTTGAACTCAGTAATCAGTAACTTTTGCCATTAATTAAAAGAAATATGCTAGGACAGTTTGGAATATTGAGAGGGAAAATGTTGACTCTCTTCTCGAATCCCAAGTACATCTGACGGTCATAAAGTTGTCCTTCTGCTGTTAGATTGTAGGTGCTAGTCTTGGGTTATGTCTCCCATTTCCTTGCCTGAAAGTGTTATCTCACTTGTTAAACTTATGGATCAGTGGTTTAATGAATACCTTTATGCAAGCTCTATAGTTTCTAAACTAATTTCAAATCTAGTACCTGTAACCTATCAGCAAGTGATGACTTAGTAATGAGAATCTTCCTTTAAAACTTGAAGAAAATTCTCCATTTGATTCATTGCAATATACTTGTCAAGCTTGAATCTCTTCTCTCCCTTGAAAAGCAATTGCAATCACTGTATCTGACATATTTAGGAAACCGTTCTTAGTTATTCTGTTGTTGTTATTTGTTCATTAACTTCCAGGCAAGACTCTCTTCGAGTTACTCTTTAATCTGCTTAATTTGAGGCACATGACATAGTAAGTCATTTATTTGAATAGTTTATCATTTATACCAATTTTAAAATTCCACATACCATAAAATAGTTTCTTTTTCTGCAAGATTAGAGATCTAAATACCCCCCTTTAACCAATACCAACAAAAAGAGTTTAAGTAGCTAGAATAAAAGAAGAAATAACATTTTGCTGATCTGTAAGGAAACTAAGAATTATTAGGTCCAACATGAAGTGAAAGTTAGAAATCAAGGAGAAAATGAGTGCTAACGTCAACTTTCATTGTGAAGGTATTTGCCTAAAATTGATAACTTTGACTCCCATTTTGAGGACTCCTCAGGGCCTAAGAGAGAGGAGAGAAAGCCTAGAAATTGACAATACGGGACCCCAATAGCATAGACCCTCATATAAAAGTGGAAATCCAAAATAACTATAACTTGAGACTAAAAGTCAATGATCAATTCATCTACTGAGAAGAAAGATACAGCAAAGACATGTGCACATCTTGAGCTTGTATTGAGTATTGAAGGGAGAAATAGTCCTTTAAAACATGGAAACACAAGCTGAACCTGTTACGAGTTTGCAGCTCTACTTCACGCTACCTGCTTAATCAAAAAGTTCTCAGCAAATTTATTTTTAAATGGTTTTGAGATGAAAATTTCCCCATGGAACTGATGGAAATAAATTCCACCAAGATCACAAATATTTCCTATAGGTAAAATTCTAATGGAAATTATCTGCACACCCAAACACACACAGAGACGCAATATATAAGTACCACAAAGGATGTGAGTGGTACGTATGTGGGATGTATGCGGGAAAAAAAATGATAATACAATAAAAACTACAACAAATTTATGTATTAGAATTGAGACTAACCAAAAATAATTATTTTCAATGTGTATCAATAAGTCTTTTTTTTTTTTTTAATTGTTTTATTTGGGAAAAGTGCTTCTTACAAAAGGGCAGCTGCAAAATACAGAGACCTCTGCAACAATTATTTGTGTTTTCTTAAAGTGAAAGAATGGGCGGGATCCAAGGAATCAAAGCAGTAGATGGACAACCCAGGAGCATCCCCGAGTTACTTTCAGGAAACAGAGCAACAAAACACAAAGGCAAAATTTCCAGTCAAGGAATTCTTCCAACAACTTAACTTTAGCTAGTCTCAGGGATTCTCCCAAGCCCTCCCCTTCGGTGGCAAAGTATGACTTATCACTGCAAACCCATTATTCCACTACAATAAACACCTTAGAACAGAGTTTTGAACCACATCTGTCTACCTGAAAGCTCAGGGGTGGAATGAGGCAAATACTCACAAAATCAAACACTAAAAACCCGACAACAAAATGCCCCAAATGAGGACAAAGGTTTCTCAGAAAGTGCCTGTACTGGAAAGGCTAGATCGTAAAACATTAAATACAACTGTGTATCCAAGACCCAGTTTGTAAGTCTTTTTTTAACTTTAAAGTTCAGGGGTATATATATATATATGCAAGTTTGTTTCATAGGTAAACTTGTGCCATGGAGCTTTTTTTGTACAGATCATTTCATCACCCAGGTATTAGGCCTATTACCCATTAGTTATTTTTCTTGACCCTCTCCCTCCTTCCACTCTCCACCCTCTGATAGGCCACGGTGTGTGTTGTTCCCTTGTGTTCATGTGTTTTCATCATTTAGCTCCCACTTATGAGTGAGAACATGTGAGATTTTGTTTTTTTGTTCCTGAGTTAGTTTGCTAAGGATACTGACCTCCAGCTGCATCCTTGTCTTTGCAAAAGACATGATCTCATTCTTTTTGGTGGATGCATAGTATTCCGTGGTGTATATGTGCCACATTGTCTCTATTCCATTTTCTATTCATGGACATTTAGGTTGATTCCATGTCTTTGTTATTGTGAAGAGTGCTACAAGGAACACTCGCGTGCATATGTCTTTATAATAGAACCATAATTCTGAAAAATATAGCAAAGTCAAGAAATTATGAAAAATGTCGAAGTGGTTTTTAAATAAATTGGAATTCTAAATATAAAAACTAAATGACTGAAATTTTAAAAATTATTTGGAAATGGTTAATAAGTAGAGTATACCCAACTGAGGTGACAATTGGTGAACTTGAAAATATAAGCCAAAGAAAAACCCAGAATATACTCCACAGATAAAAGAGATGGAAACTATGAAATAGAGGTTCAGAAATGTACAGGACAATGTGGAAATATAAAACACTCATCTAATCATAATGACCAAAAATGGACACAGAGTACAAAGAGAAGAAATAATCAAAGATATATTACAATAGAATTAGAATGTCATCACTCTGAGTATCACGAATTAATAAAAAATCCAGCGGCTGGGCTTGGTGGCTCATGCCTGTAATTCCAGCACTTTCGGAGGCCAAAGCGGGCAGATCAGGAGGTCAGGAGATCGAGACCATCCTGGTCAACATGGCGAAACCCCATCTCTACTAAAAATACAAAAATTAGCTGGGTGTGGTGCCATGCACCTGTAGTCCCAGCTACTCAGGAGGATAAGGCAGGAGAATCATTTGAACCCAGGAGGAAGAAGTTGCAGTGAGCCAAGATTGTGCCACTGCACTCCAACCTGGTAACAGAGGAAGACTCCATCTCAAAAAAAAAAAAAAAAAAAAAAAAAAAGCCAGAAAAGAGTTATCAATGTCTACTAGCATCACATAAGGAAAGCAATCTATTTTTTACATTTCCTGATGGAAGTACCAGCATTTCCTGTGTAGTATAATTGCCAAGAAAACCTAAATGAGATCAAACCTCTAAATCTATCATTCCATGTATAAGAAATACAGAGAAGAGAAAAAATTAAAAATTAAATTCCATACTTGGTTATAACAATAAATAAATGTCAAGGGAAAAGAGACAAAATACATGTCAAGCAAATACAATGTATAGATCTTATCTAAATCAAACTCTAACTAAACAACTTAAAATGACCTTACATAATAAAAGGAACTTCTTACTATCTAGCAAAATTAAATATACCTTTACCTTTAATGTAGCAGTATGGCCACTTTAAAAAATATACACCAAAGATAAACTGGTGAAAATACAAAAAAAATGTATAAGATCATTCATTGCAAGAATAATTTTCAAAGTATATATTAGAAATAGCACAAATATCTGTCAATATTAGAAGTGATGAATAAATAGTAGCATATCAACATAATAAAGTAATCTCCAGTTGTAAAAAAAGAATAAGGAATATTTCTATATATGACTATAAAGTGATGTCTAGAATATAAAGTGAAAAGACAAAACAAAAATAAAACAGCAAAGAAGAAAGGCAACACATGATTATGTATACATATACAAATATGTATAACATATACTTTAAATCTTTTATGTATAATATGTTAAATGGAAAAACTATAATATTTCAAATGAAAAGTATAAGTAGTACTGATTATGTAATTAATATATATTAAAATTAAAAGTAAATGATAATATTTTTAAATGACAACTATTGGGATTATTAAATGAAGAGCAAAGAATATAAGTTAAATTTTGATTATATCTCTTTTGTAATTTCATCTTTGAGGCCATGTAAAATTAAATTAAACATAAATCAATCTCTAAAATTCTAAAATAAAACAAAGAAATTGAGCTTAAACGTGTATTCAGTTAGTGGCATATAGACACACAATGATCAATAATTCTAAGTTATTTAAATCACAATAATTTGACAAAAATAGCTGGAAAAATATTTAGTTATTTTCTGTAATCATATTCTTGGTGGTAGTGTTGATATTGTTATTCTGAGATTGTTGTGTGTATATTATAGATAAAGCAAATGAGAAATTTTGTGGACCATGATAAGCTAATGCTACCATTCCTGCCATTGTCAAGAACCAGGATTTGCAACATGGAGAAAAGAGATACAGATGTGAGACTGAAGAGTTTAATAGAAACCCTTGTCCTGATTTTGAATAGAATCCTTAGTGGGAATCCATTCTACATTGTATATAAATATGTATATATAATTATTATATATAACTATACTTGTTTATAAACATATACATATACATTTATATACTCTAGTTTTGTTAAGTGAAAATAATTAGGAATAGTGACAAATCCAGTAGCAAAGACAACCCCTAACACCCAAAGAGTTGTCTCAAAATATCATTTCCCATTGAAAGATATTAAGATAAAAAAGGAGCAATTTCAGTATGAATAAAAATTATAACTTCAAAGGTGTCCGTTGCAGAATGTTAGTGAACCACCTGCTACTGCTTGATCTGGTCAGGAGCCTGCAATGCAACGGGGCTCTTCCTTTGTTCCCAGGTGGATCAGCAGGTCGAGAAATAATAGACACACACAATATAGTGAAAGCTGGGCCCAGGGAGGTCACCATCTTCTGTTCCTGCAGTGCTGCCAACGCACTGGATATACCAGCATTTATTATTATAAATTTAGTGAGGGCAGGGGTAGGTGAGTGAGGGATTTAGGGTCTTTTGATTATGAGGTGAGATGGTCACATGGGGATGAAGTAATTCTTTAACATAACATCTATATGCAGAAGTACAGTATACAGAGATAAGAATTTTCAATATAGTGTGTGCATCAGTAATTTCTAAAAGAGCCTTGAAACAGAAACACAGTCTTTCCATAACCTATGATTAGCAAGATATTAATCAGCAGTAATAGTTGCAGCAAAAGCTGGTTACAAACAATCCATAGAAACAGGACACGAAGCTAGACAACTGGTTAGACCAGAAATTCTCATAAGGGAGTATGCCTTAACCCTAAAGAGGCCTAGAAGAGCTATGGCAAGATGAGGGCGTTTATAGCCCTATCTTATCCATATGGACAGGTGCCCCTCATGCGTCAGTTTATAGGCTCTCCACAAGGGTCGCAGGCTCCACTCCCAGAGCTATGAACAGCTGCTTTTCTGGGACAGGAATCTTGATGATGTGAAACTTCCCTGACTGCACGTCCGTTCACGGGCTCTCTGCAGGGGGTAGTACATCACGCGCTGTTGGCTCATTCTGGCAGCCCAACTTGGCATTGTCTTTACACAATCCTGCATGCTATTTTGTATTTACAATAATCAGGAGCATTTCATCTTTTATTCTGTAGCAATAGTTTCAGGGTGTCTCCCTACAACCCGCCTAATTTTAATTTGTTTGTGTGTGTGTTTCTTGTATGACATATTTTAAAACTAATGATATTATGGTCACTTTTGCATAACTCTTCAACAAATTATAGGGACCATTGAAAGAAAAGGCATACATTTTTGCAAATGTTTTTTTTCTCTTAAGCACATGTACAATTTCAATTTTGGGTAAAATGTGTGGTTAAGTTAAAATAAATATCTGACTATTTTATGGGGTTATTACTATTTTCATTGTTCAAGAAATCAGTCATGCCATCTGGGTGTTTTGCCACCCAAATATTTTAATACCAGTCAATATGTTTATATTTCAGACAACTATCTTTTAAAATTAAATAATGTTTTTATAGCTCCCCAAACCTTTCGCTTAAATGCTGGTCAATAAGTAATATACTTTGCATTTTATGTACTTGAAAAATATAGCTTTTATTAAAAAGGAAAATTGTATTCAATTTTAACAAATAAAATTATTTTAAGCAGTGCTTCAAAAACAATCATATTTAAGTACTAATTTACAATTAAATGCATGTATATTAGGGTATAACATAACAAGGCAATTTAGTCATTTAATTTTTTATAAATTTCAGTACACATAGTAAATAAAACTGTGTTACAGAAAAAGTAAGTGAGAAAAGATTAAGTGTTTAAAAACTTCATTTTCGATAAACTTTATCCTCTCTTTACTGCATATGAAGCAAACTAACTTCTTGGATATTTCAGAACATATCAAATTAACCTTTCCTTTCTCCCAGGCTCATCTCCCATATTACTATTATAGTATTTCACTTAGACTCATTCTTATAACTTTGATATCCTCTAAAAGAAGAAATTCAATCCAATTCTTTCGACTTGACCTTTTTTTTTTCTAGTTTTGAAAATGTTGTTTCCAAGAATGAAAATACATTTGTTTGGAATAAATTATTATGGCTAATGATACGCTTTTGAGTGCACATTGATATTGATTAAATCCTTTCTCAACTTTCTAACTTCTATTTTATATTCCACTTTTTATGGTTTATGTCTCAGGAATCAAAACTTTGTAACATTCATTTGCCCTCTTACCACTTAACCAGAAAGCTTCAATTCCCTTTTACAGACTCACACTGGTTTGCTATTTCTCTCTCTTCTCATAGTTTTCATCTCCTTTATATTCTTTCTTCCTGAAATTTTTCTGGTAAACTATAGAGACCTCTGGGAATGTGTTTCACTGAACTCTCCCAAATAAAATACTAAAGCCATTCTTTTAATTAGTCTATTGAGAGTGATGGAGAAAAGTCTGGCTATACTCCGCTAACATTCCTTCTTTCTTTGGGCAAGATAAATTATTTCTAAATTTCAATTTCCAAGTAAACATAGAATTAACATTTTATCCAATTTACACCATTTATCAAGATATAACATATATCAAGGAATAATAAAAGAACTTCTTAAATAGGACAGATTAATTTTACAAAAGAACTAAAATTCTCTCATTTCTTAAGAGTCCAGATTTTGCCCAAATCTGTAAAGTTCAAAGCAAAAAGAAAAGTTGGCCATAGATCTTATGGAGAGAGCCAAGCTCGACAGTTTGGGTCAAAAAGTAAAAATTTCACTCACTGCTTAAATATTAGAAGTTATTCACAGCTGCAGATAATTTGTACTCTACAAGTTCCAAAAATATGTTGCTGAGTATGATTTTGTTTTAATTATTTGGTTTGGCCACCTATGCTACCAGCTTTTCATATTATTTCCAACTTTCCATTTCACCTTGTGCTGGCAATAAAAATGATTTCAGTACAAAAATTCACTGAGTAAAAAAATGTCATTATGTTAAATGGTACTAGATTTTGTACAAGGCTCTGGCAATTTCTAATTTTGATTGACAGTTTAAGGTGTTCAAATCTGGGGTTGAGGACTTTTGGATCTTAGTCATCATGGGAGAAGAATTTGATTCTGTACCTCATTACATTTGACTTTGCATTTTATTACATTTATCACTCACCTTGGAAATGTGTAGAACTGAAATGATAAAGATTTTTAAAAGTGCATGGTGAAGCAATAATTTTAAATCATTTAGAAACAGGAAAGACCTATTTACCTAAAGAGACTCTGACCAGATATTTAGGAACTGAATATCTTAATAATCCTTATTTCTGGAAGATGTGTGCCTGTATGTGTGATGTGTGTGTGTGTGTGTGTGTGTGTGTGTGTGTTTGTATTTCGGAGTAACAACTCATATGTACATAAATGTAAGTCTCTCTCTCTTTTTATAAGTAAATTCAACTTCTAAGTGACCTTGATTTTAACCCCTACTTTCACTGATGGCAGAAAGCTCTTATTTTTCTAATTCAAGGCAGCTCAGTCACATTGCAGTTGAAAATTGATATCCTGTTAGCAGATATTCAAATGTATCCACAGCCACATGTCTACACAGTTTCAAGGCCCATGCTCTCTTGACCTTACCGCTCCTTGCTTACAGAGCAAGTGGTCCAAAGGTTTCTCCAAACCTCCTTATCCTTTCTTTTTTCATAAGGGTTACCTAAACGCCAGAGAGCAAGATAAGGTGAGACAGTTAAGTAGTTAAGTGCATGTGACTTGTATTCATCCTGAGATGAAGAGGTGAGTATCTAATCCCTGAGCCATGTGCAGTTATTGTTATTTTGCACCCTGACATACTGTATCCCTGATGATTTTGCGTGTTTAGAAGTGATATCTGCCACAGGTATCACCAGTCCCTTTTACAGCTTCTCATCTTGACTAGTCACATAGTCTACATTTTCTCATCCTGACCCAACGTATCTTCAAGGAACATCCTTTTCCCTTTACAGGGCTTGGGAAGTCTTGGTTGCTTTGACCACATCACCCTGGAGTATATCAAAACTACGGGGCTGCCTGCAGGACCATTTGCCTAAACACCACCATATAGCCATTGACAATGTAAACAGGTTTTATGTTGCTTTGCCTGTTGCATTTTGGAAGGTCAGGCACAGAATCCCAAATCTGGGAATTCTCCAAATCTATCTTCTCAGTCAAAGGCCTCGTTATTTTACCAGCATTAATATCAATCTAGGTCCCTGCAAAACCATTTCTTCTAACCTCCTGATCAAACTTCTGTTTCTTTCAGGGTGATGCAATATTCGGTATTTTACAATATTAAATATTCTTCCTTTGATGGTTTAAAACACCATGCTCAGTACTCTGGGCTTGGCTATAAAATTGTAAAACTCAGCTTGTTAAATTCACAGAAAATTATTCCTTCCTTCTACAAAGTCTGGCTCTTATACATCAAGAAATATTACAACTTTGAGATTTAAGAAAAACTTTACAAAATTACACAGCCTTCCTTGCAATAAAATGCATCAGCCATCCTATTAAAAGCAATGTACACCAGAAGAAATTGCTTTTGACTAAATGGTACAGAAGAACTGCAGCGAAAGGAATTGCTGAAAATCTTCCAGGTTTTACTGAGCAGAATATGATCTAGTTAATCTTTTGCCATAGGTTGAATTATTAGCCACAATTCTCCCCTCCCCTGTGGTAGGAGGATGCATCCACAACCTTGCCTTGGCATCATAGAAGCAGAGTACACTTCCCCAGTTCAATAAACTTGTCCAGTGGGATAAGGAAAGTTGCACCTTGTTATTTCTAAGCCCATGCCTTAAGAGAAATTAAGTATTTAGCCTAGATCAACTGACACATAGATACATAAGAAATAAATGCCTCTTGTTGTATGCCACTGAAATTTTGAAATGTTTGTTAGGCAGCAATAGCTGACTGATACTATGTAGAATACATAACTGTGTGTTTTATTTTTCTTATATTGCATCAACTAGTGGAGATTTAAAAGCAAAAGAAACTTAAGGAAATCATGATTTCTTTAACAAGAGATTTCTTACCTCTTAGTGAAATATTCACATGGTCCCTCAAAGGAGTATGCAGAGGAGCCACTACAGTCATCTGGGTCAAACCTTTCATTAAATGCAGAGATGCTGTTATTTAAGGCTTTAGAAAAGTTCCTATGGTCTCTGCTTCCAACATCTAGTCCAAGCTATCATCTTTTCCAGCTGGACTAATGAAGGAGCCTCTACACCCACCTCCTGGAATATACCCTTACTGCAACCTATTCCTCTCTAGTCTGTTCTTCATCCTAATATATTCAATGCAAATATGACCATATTGTTCCACAGCTTAAAATCCTTCGGTGTTTTCTCATTTGTTTTAGGAGAAAAGTCAAACAGTTCAACATGTCCTATAAGGATCGGCATAATCTGTTCCCATTCTATCTCTCCAGCCTCAGTTTTTGATTTTAGCATTGGTCTGTGTATTCTAGCCAGAAGAATTACTTTCAGATTATTGCAAGAGATCTTGCTTTTTTTTTTTTTTTTTAAGTCACAGCCTTCCTCACTACTACTCACAGTCTTCTTGCCTACCTGCCAGTGAGTTTTGCAATCCCATATTGAGAGTATGTTTTCCATTGCCAACTAGTTAGTCTGGATTCTTGTTGAAATCAGAGCCCAATGCTTTGATTGGAGAGAGGTTATCTAGCAATCATTCCAGGAGGAACCATAGGGTTGGAGAAAATGAGAGGAGAGAAGCGGAAGATGAGGTGTGCTATGGACCTAATTGGGTTCCCTTTAAACTCATATGTTGAACCCCTAACACCCAATATTTGGAGACGGGACCTTTGGGAGGTAATAAGGATTAGATGAGATCAAGTAGGTGAAGTCTTCCTGATGGGAAGAGCATCCTTATACGGAGAGATGGCAGAGAGCTTTCTATCTTTCTCTCTCTGTGCCACGTGAAGAGACAGTATGAAGGCAGGTGGCTAACTGCAAGCCAGGAAGAGAGCCCTCACCAGAAACCCAACCAGCTAGCATCTTGGCCTTAGAATTTCAATCCTCCTGAACTGTTAAAAAATGAATTCTGATTGTTTAAGCCACCCAGTCTATGGCATTTTTTGTGGCAGCTTAAGCTAATACAGGATGTTGTCAAATTTTTATTGAAAATATTGAGTTTTTAATAAAAACAGTTATCAGTATTTTCCTTTTTGTTTGGAGAATTTTATGTATTTGTTTAAAAATTCAAATCTGCCATGAAAATATCTTATGTATCTACCAAAAGTTTTTTTTTTTTTTTGCCTTTTATATGTATGCTTATAATTACTTATCATTTTCTAAGATAGGGTCTTAAAAATAAATAAATAAAATAACTTCATTATTTTTTATATAAATATTCAACTAAGTCTGGTATTACTTACAAGAAATTCATCTACACACTGCTCCATTTTAATGTAGTAATACAGTAAGCCATACCAGGCTTCTCTCTTGCTTAAACATCTTCAATGGCTCCCCATTACTTATAAAATAAAGTCTAACCTCTTTGATATTCCATACAGAGTTGATCACAGTGACAGCTCCCACCCTATTCTTTCAGTTCCTATGTTCTAGGAATTACTTAGTTTTTCTAAACATAACACATTCTTTTCTCAGTAAACTTACCCTTGACTCACCTTCATTTCTGGCTTATAGTTTGCTACATTTATGTCATCCTCTTACCCAGAATTAATATACATCAAAATTTGTATGATCCTTGTCTTTGATTATTCTCCTCTCACTCTATAATAGCTTTCATCCGCTTCTGTGCTTATGAAAAACATATTTACCCATCAATTCAATCTTTTTTTTTGTTTGTTTTTTTGAGATGGAGTTTCGCTCTTGTTGCCCAGGCTGGAGTGCAATGGCATGATCTCAGCTCACCACAGCCTCTGCCTCTGGGTTCAAGCAATTCTCCTGCCTCAGCTTCCTGAGTAGCTAGGATGACAGGCATGCAGCACCATGCCTAACAAAGTTTGTATTTTTAGTACAGACAGAGTTTCTCAATGTTGGTCAGGCTGGTCTCTAACTCCCGACCTCAGGTGATCCACCCACCTCAGCCTCCCAAAGTTCTGGGAATTACAGGTGTGAGCCACCAAATTCAGCCATCAATTCCATCTTACATTTCACCTATCCCTTACTACCTAATTCCCCTTTCTTTCAGTTAAAATCCCTTAGTAATAGCTTCTATTACTTGTTATAATAGTTTAAGAAATTCTTATCTGTATTTCCCTCATCAGCCTGAAAGCTGCTTGACGGAGATAACACTATATCTCATATGTTCAGTGCATACTAATCCCATAAGTATTAACTAAATAAAATAAGAAATAATATTTATATATCTAATTATATTGTTTTAACCTAAAAGTATAGGTTATATGATATTTTAAGGCAAGAAAAATAATTTGTTCATACATATTTAATTTACATTAAACAAAAATATCAAATCTCACCACATTGAACTTCTGTGATTTTGACTTTGGTAACGAAATATTATAATTTGCTATTGAGTAGTTACATGCTAAATACTTTATAAATTGTGCAATCTTTCAAAGGAAAATAATAGGTAATGTAAAATAAGAGAATATAAAATCAATAAGGCACTCAGCTTCAGACCCCTGGTAAAAGACAAATAATAATGTCATGACTGTACATGTTTAAATAAAGAAAGTTTATTCTAAGTGATATTTACCAGCTGCTCTTCTGATCTGAAAATTAGAATATAAATTTGGTGAAACCAAGAGAATCCTCTGGCAGAATATGTAGTTAAACCCTGGAAAAGGCTATCATTAGGGGAGTAACTACCGTCCCTATGATAGTAAAATCCATCTGTCTTTGCTGCCTTCAGTGGAGACCTTGGTTTATTATCGGTTTAATAATTCCTATTATGCAACAGGAAATCAATAACTTTATTCTTTAAAGTTCTTCTCTGATTGTAAATTGCTATAGACTTCCATTAGAGAATGGATTTGGTTTTTTTGTTTTTTTGTTTTTTTTTTGTTTTTTTTTTTTTTTTTGAGACAGAGTCTTGCTCTGTCACCCAGGCTGGAGTGCAGTAGCCGGATCGCAGCTCACTGCAAGCTCCGCCTCCCGGGTTCACGCCATTCTCCTGCCTCAGCCTCCCTAGTAGCTGGGACTACAGGCGCCCGCCACCTCGCCCGGCTAGTTTTTCTGTATTTTTTAGTAGAGACGGGGTTTCACCGTGTTAGCCAGGATGGTCTCGATCTCCTGACCTCGTGATCCACCCGTCTCGGCCTTTGCCCAAAGTGCTGGGATTACAGGCTTGAGCCACCGCGACCGGCCAGAGAATGGATTTGTAATTCTATCCACTATGTGATTACCAGTTGTAATAAATTAGCCTGACAGTTTAAATTGCATATTGATGATTGATAAACCACAAAAAAAGATTTAGAAAAATGTCAACCTCCAAAAATAAATGTTTCAACTACTATCATTTTTATATTTTATTCTAAACTATATATAAGTATAATCATAATGACTTGAAATCCAAATTTTAATTCTTCATTCAATATACCTAAGATAAATAAATAAATAACAATTTTTAAAAACTTGCAAATATTTTGTCATAAATGATTTACCTTTTACTAAAATGTATTTTGTGGAAGAAAAACTTGAATATATTTAGCATAAATCTTGATAATTTTTGTGTAAAATTGTATATGACCGTAAGCAACTGTTATTACACTATTCTTTGTAAAATCTGTCTAATGATATGAATGAGCTTTTCAGAGAGATACTATGACCTTTTACTGCTTCTAAAAATCATAGTAAAGATAGTTTGCATGCGGTTCTGGTATCATGTATGAAGCCACTTTGGTCAGTATTACGTGGATCTGCAAGCGTTTTCACCAGCTTGGGCTGCTACAGCAGAATAACATTGACTGGTGAGCTTAAACAACAAGCATTTATTTTTCACAGTTCTTGGAGGCTAGAAGTCTGAGAACAAGGTGACAGTGGATTCCTTCTTAGTGAGGGCTCTCTTCCTGGCTTGCAGACGGCTGCCAGCTGGCTACATCCTCACATGGCTCAGAGAGAAGGTTCTGGTGTTTTCCTCTTAAAATGGCACTAACCTCATTATAGGAGTTCCCCCTTCATGACTTCATTTAAGATTAATTACCTCCCAAAGGCCTTACCTCCCAGGGGTTAGAGCTTCACATATGAGGTTTGGGAGGACACATATATTCAGTCCATAATACTACAAGAAAGGAGTTTCCTCACTTCAACAAATTAACAGCAAAGCAGAAACAGAATGCAAAGTTCTACCTAACAAGGAATTGTAGCCTAGTATGGATTTTACCCAGCTAATAAGAGAAAATGCCATCTTCAAAATTATTTCAAGGAGCATATTACATTTCTGGTTCTGTAATTTACTTTTAACAAAGTGTGTATTTCAGTTTAATATCTCTGTTTTAACATTCTTATCCATGAAATAGGGAAAAACAGCATTTATCTTTGCTTCTCCAATCGGTGCTGTGTAAAATAATGAAGTAATATGTACCAGATCTTACAAAATAATAAATTACAAAAGTTCAAAACAGTATCTTTTTTTTTGTTTGTTTTAATTCTCAAAGTCAAAATTTTGCTTTCTCTGAACTATTACCTCCTGATTATCTAACATGTCAGTTTCAACTGAGGCCAGTGGCACACCAGCCAGACTTATACCTTTTGATTTCTTTGGAAAGGTATTTCTCAGCTGGCAAAACAAAGTATCCAAGATGAAAAGATAAAGAAAGGGGACACCAGACTCAGGAATTACTCTGACTCAGAACAGTACTTGGAAATTCCTGTGCTGTGTGATCTGCTGCCAGTTACTTCAGATTTGAAAAACAGTGCCTTATTAAGGACTAAATGAATGATTGTCTATGGATTTTGGTGGACCAGATATAAAGAATACTTAAGCACTGTCAATCCATTGCCAACCCATTGTCCTCATCCCACACTTGATGTGGGTAAGAATTTCCACTTCTTAAACCCGCTCATTTCTCAGGAATTTTTGCAAAGATTAACTAAAAACTGTAAGACCTTTTTGTAGGGAATCATATATGGACGTATCACTGGGTTAGATGCAGGATGTGTTACTTTTCTTAAATTTCAGTAATGTAGTCCTTGTTTTACTGTGTTTATACAGCTCTTTGTTAATGACCACAGAAGCAGAAGTAGCTTTATTTGTAATCTTGCTTCTTTGTCCTAGTAGTTATTTAATCACCCATCACTATTTTATTGCATGATTCTAAGCAAAGAGAAAGATAGATACATGTATTATGATATTTAAGGATAAACTTAGACATTGCAAAAATAGGAATCAAAATAATTGGCTCCTTAAATTGCTACTTAAATGTATCTATGGTTAATTCTTATTTCTTATGAATCAATATGTTTTAAAATTTTTAAAGAAAATTTTGTTTAATTGGATTTTCAGTCTTTGCTAACAAGCCAAAACTGCTATGTCCCTAAAAGACATAACATTCCAGATAGCGGTTACATTTGACATCTCACTAGCAATCATGAGAGACACATGTGCAGCTGGGTTTAGAAAACTAAAAAAAAATAAATAAAAATAAAAATAAAAAAAGAGAAAGAAAAAGTATGAGTTACATCAGAATAAGTATAAGAATCATATATGTTATATTAAATATAGTCGATAGAACATTAAGTAACAATAATATCTTTGAAGTCATGCTAATAACCCTGATCGCAAATCACTATGGTGCAAATGTTTTCCACTTTTTCCAATGTCAATTTTTGCTCTTGCTAAATGTTACTGATGTATATAATGGTATTAGCAAATTTACAGAATGATTCCAAAAGGGGCTAAAAGGAGATAGATTATGTAAATTTAAAAAGTACTATAGTGCCTTTGGCTTCCACTTATTTTCTCTTTCCTTCTTTCCCTTTCTTTTTTTCTTTTCTTTTTGTTTTTTGTTTGTTTGTTTGTTTTTGGTTTTTTTGTTTTTGTTTTTTTTTTGAGAGGGAGTCTCGCTCTGTCGCCCAGGCTGGAGTGCAGTGGCCGGATCTCAGCTCACTGCAAGCTCCGCCTCCCGGGTTTACGCCATTCTCCTGCCTCAGCCTCCGAGTAGCTGGGACTACAGGCGCCGCCACCTCGCCCGGCTAGTTTTTTGTATTTTTTTAGTAGAGACGGGGTTTCACCGTGTTAGCCAGGATGGTCTGGATCTCCTGACCTCGTGATCCGCCCGTCTCAGCCTCCCAAAGTGCTGGGATTACAGGCTTGAGCCACCGCGCCCGGCTCTTTTTTTTTTTTTCTTTTCTTCCTCCCTCCCTCCCTCCCTCCCTCCTTTCTTTTTCTCTTTCTTTCTTTCTTTCTTTCTTTCTTTCTTTCTTTCTTTCTTTCT